>NC_036863.1:41884685-41987176 GCF_002910315.2 Salvelinus sp. IW2-2015 | reverse complement strand
TACACAAGGCCTATCTTGCTTGGTCAGCTACTCTGGCTGCCCGAGGCCCTAGGTTCTAGTAGATTCAAGCCTTGTTTACATTTGTATATGATCACATATATCAATCTATTATGCGTGGGAATACCTTGGAACAGATTTCCAAAATTAAAATCAGTTGTAGATGATTTACTTGTGTTTTTATGTCTAACACCAACAACAAAATCGGCCCGCCAGTTGGGGAACCCTGGTGTAGGCTAATACATTAGTTTCGCATCACAAGTGACCACAAACTTGAAAGATGAGATTCACCAAAATGTATTCCAATACAATATTTGCCCAATCTAGGACAGCTACAGTGACGAAGACCAGGTCAGCATACTCAATGTTCCCAGAGCCAGCAAGATTGGGAATAGCTCAAGTCCTCCCCTTGTTTCGCTGATCATCTGCACTGATGTTTGGATGCATAATAATGACCTGAGGAAAAAGCAGCATCTATAGTGATATTGGATGCTGAAGCGTCATTACCATAAATCAATGCGGGTAAAGTGAATGACTTGGACACAGTCAGCTGCTAGAATGTTGATTGATCGGACCATACCCTTGAACCCTTCTACAGACCCATAGGCCGATCAGCATGTAGGCTACAGATTGTATCTTTAGGCACCGTAGTCAATGATCACACCAAATACAATAACATGCTGCACACTTTCACCATCTGTGATTTATATATGTACTGCACTTCACATTGGGAGAGACCCAGTTTTTCTGGTGTCGCAGTGAAATGGTTTTTCAGAGAACAAACGAAATTCTGCAGGCACAGAGTGAGAAAAAGAAGATTCAAATTATCTTCCCGAGCAAAATCAATTCTGAGGTTGATGCGTTTCTGTCCCAGCCTGTTTCACTTCTCAAATTCAGACGTTAATAGGCTGCTGTGATAGATCATGACATCAACAGAATATTTAATGCACTGTGACTTTTGAGCGTCACAGACCAAGATTTCTATGTTGGATTGTTCTTATCACAAAATGGAAACAATGCTATCACTGTCGCTGGGAATGCAAATAAGTTCTGCAATATCTAGAGTAGCTACACGGGCAACATTAGAATGATTTCCAACCTCACAATAACTCACTGCAAATTGATCCAGCATACCCAGGCAGACAGACTGTATGTCATCTAGTGATGAACAGCTTCCTTTTTTACCTCTCGCATTTGCTGTGTTCACGTTTTGAAATACGTTTGCTGTGCCAACCTATTCACAAGAGCTGCGTGTTCAATAATATATATTTTTTAAATGTAACCTTTATTTAACTAATTGAAGTGTGAAATCTCACGTATTGTCACGGATCCCTCGGGAACTTTCATTGCGCACACCTGGCCCCTATTCCCACGGATTGTATTTGTATATATGTGCCCTTTGTTCACCATGGTAAGGTCGAGTATTGTTACTATGTCCGTTGGAGCGTGTGAGTACCTGTGCTGTGTGTTTTGGCTTTCATGCCATTGTGGATTGCGCAGATGATTACGGGTCTCGTCCCGTGTGATAATCATTGTGCGTGTGTGTTATTTATTCGAGGTACTCCTCGCTCTTTAGTTTTGGGTTTCTACCCTGTGTTTTTGTTACGTGTTTTGTTTGGTCTTCGTCCCCGTGCCTTTACACGGCACGCCATAATTTGGGTGAACTAAAAACCCATATTACGCATTGCTGCGTCTGTCTCCCGAATCATTCATACCAACATGACACGTATGCTACCAATAAAGCATGTCCTAAATTCTCACACGTGCTATCTATTAAGCTTGTCGCCAATGATATACTCTAACCCAAATTGAGAGGTGACATTACTCCGTGCCTCTCTTTCCACTCTTGATTGTGCACAGGTGAACGAAATGAACAGGACTCCCTAAAAGACGGAAGTGTGTTGACAGTGAGCGTTCCTCTCTCCCTGTATCCAACAGTGTGGACATACAGCTGTCCGGTGGCCACCTTCTCCTAGGACCCAGAGAGACCGCATTCACTCCTGTCTCTGAACACTCTTCGCTCCTAACACAAATAACAAACTAAAGTGTAGTACTCTTTTCCTCTCACCCTCGAAGTTATCATTTACGTATCAAAGCCACTTCTGTAATGATTATGCCGGGTATGAGCTAACAATGTGATGAAGATATAGAAGCAAAAGGGAATTAATATGGGGGAACTGTGATACCTACCTGACTCGGATACTTACACTGCCTTCTTCCTGAGGACGGACCTGAAAACTCCCTTCGCGGAGACTGGAACCTGTGGAGAGAAAGAGAATCAATGGAGAGCTATGGAGAAAAGCCCTAACTAAAAGTGGAGGAACTGACAACCGTGGGCGGACTCAACTACATGAATGTTGACTGGTGAAAATTCAGATTACTGTTGAAGTATGGGTTTTCCGCAAGTGGAATTGCTATTTTTGAAAAGAGACTTTTAAAGAGACATTTTCCAAAATGTTTCTCTAAAAAAACTATGGCTCATTGTGAAACTTGCCTGGTTGTTGTTCATCCTCTCCAAAATTGCACTGGGGCACAAAATAACCCCAGTTTTCCCATATCTGACATTTGGCGTAGTTGGCAGGATGCTCAATACGTCTTTGATGAACGAGCAAGGTGAACAAAATAATGCAGCCCCCCAAATAAGCACTCTGTTAATGCCATCGATGATGGGAGCGCCATGGGTTCCTACATTTAAAGAGTCATATAATGAAGATTCGTATGAAAAATGGCAAGGCCAAATTCAGTTTATGATCCGATCACAAATGCTGACTCCACAACAACAGCTGGAGTGTCTAATGCATGCATTGAAAAGGGATGCAAAAAGAGAATTACTTATCTTATCTTGCCCGCTGTTGTCAGTCCTAATGTGTCACTAATGTGTTAAGTTCCTCGTACACCAGGTTCACCAGTAGCACATTTTTGGGCGAAATGGCGGCTACAGCGGCTACACCCTTCGCCTGAAGGAGCTGGCAAAAAGAGTGGAGCAAAAGACAGGGGAATCTTTAGACACCCGGTTCGTCAAGAACTTCACCAACAACTTTGTCATAACCCTATATGTCATTTTCAGATGCCACCCAGGAGGGCCATAACTTGGAAGGAGGTGGCCAGGACATCCATGGGGAGGCTCAGTGTGCTGCGGTTGGATACCAGCCAGAGAAGGGCAACCCCCGTGCCCACTAACATGGAGCAATGGGAGGAGAAAGTATGAGCAGACACGGGATCTCAAGTACCACTGTTCAGTGAATCTTTCATTCAGAAGTGGATCCAAAACCAGAAATGGTATTACCGAGGACATCGACTGGTTGACTTTGAAGGCTGCTAATGGGCTGTCCATAAGTGGGGTACGCAGTCTTGAATTTTGAGGTAGGAGGGGTGAAGATACTCGAACGGGGAGTGATCCTGGTACAAGATGACTAAGAATGAATGCGCTAGGAATGAATGCGATAACCGCCTGCTGGCGAGAGCTCTTTGGAGCGACTCCCATTCAACATGTTCAGTTTTAGACCGTCATGAGACCAGAGACCTGGAAGGAGTGAGACAAAGCCTTCACCCTCTACAACAAAGTCCAAGTGGCAGAACGAGGGGAGGGAGTACGCCGCACTCTCCGCCACCGGCCGCAATCACTAGTCCTCAAGATGGTGGTATGGACTGAGGTATGTGGCCCCTCTGTGATACAACCATTTTGTGGCCTAGTGGAAGGGATGGAGGATGGCAGATCTCTCTGGCCTTGGTTCATATTGAAGGAAACCAATGCCTGGTGAGAGTACAGAATGTTAACCCATATCCTGTTGAGCTCCCTCAGCCCTTGGCTACCATCCATTCCATCAATCCAGAGGAGATCAGAGGGGAAAAGGACATCACCCTTAACCCAAAAGGGCCCCACACTATAGAGGTGGAAGTGACCAGTGCTACCCCAGAAGTAGCTGTGTTAGTAGACACGCTGCCAGCAGATGTCCTGGAAGGGAAGGACTTGACCCCAGCTCAAGCTGAACAACTCCCAGACCTGCAGAATGGGCCCAGGTGTTTTCATGTCACGAAGACGACTTTGGCCATACAGGCACTGCCCCACCCAGCAGAGCATGGTTCCAGCCCAACCCCCAGCACTCTACCAGGAACTGTGCAGCCTTTTGAAGCAGATGCTGGATGGAGGAGTGGTGTGTGAAAGCACTAGCCCTTGGGCTGCACCTATTGTCCTGGTCAAGAAGAAGAATGGTACATGGCGTTTCTGTGTTGACTACAGAAAGTGCAACGCAGTGACTTACAAAGTTGCCTACACCCTCCCCTGGATCGAGGAGTCCTTAACCACCCTTAAAAAAGCTGCCTGGTACTCCACTCTTGACATCACCAGTTGCTACTGGCAAGTGGAGGTGGAACCCGGAGACTGGGAAAAGACTGCTTTCACCACTGTTTGAATTTTGAGCAGATGCCGTTCGGGCTTGTGTAACATGCCAGCAGAGACTGATGAAAAGGTGTCTGGGGAACCAGGTAGGAGAATCATTGCTACCATTGCTACCTTTTCTACCTTTGACAATGTTATTGTCTCTTTCCCAGACTTCAAAACCCACCTGACCTACTTGGAAGAAGCGTTGGAGCGCCTCTGGAGCCATGGATTGAAACTACAACCCATTGAAGTGTCACCTGTTCCAGAGGCAGGTCACTTACCATGGGCACATTGTGGGTACCCAGGGTGTCACGCCGGACCCTGGTAAGGTCGAAGCAGTAAAGGAATGGGTTACCCCTACCACAGTGACTCAGGTAAAATTGTTTCTGGTCTTTGTGGGGTATTCTCAGTGATTTATCCCCAAGTTCTCCATGATTGCTTATCCTCTCAATAGGCTATTCAAGGACCAGGGGTCCAGCACACAAAAAAACAGGGTCCCAGTACAGTGGTCACTAGAGTGTCAGTCTGCTTTTGATACCTTGAAAGTAACCTTTTGCAACACCCTGTTATGGCATATGCTGACTTTTCTCTCCCTTTCCGGCTCTATGTAGATGCAAGCTTCCGGGGGGCTGGGGGTTGTCTTGTCTAAAGYGCAGGATGGACTGGAATGGGTATTCACGTACGGCAGCCGAAGCCTGATCCCAACTGAGTGAAATTAGCAAAACTACAGCTCCTTCAAGTTGGAACTGCTGGGACTGAAATGGGCGGTGACAGAGATGTTTAAACCTTACCTGTGGGGCTCCAATTTCACTGTGTACACTGACAATAACCCGCTTGTCCATCTGCATACAGCCAACCTCGGGGCAGTCAAGCAGTGCTGGGCCACACAGTTGGCAAAACTAATAGTTCAACATCAAGTACTGTCCAGGAGCCCACAACATCAACGCCGATGTCCTCTCTAGGCTTCTAGAGCAAGGAGGAGGTGAAATGACACCCCAGACCCAGTTCATTAGAGGGACTTCAGTAGAAGGACTTCTAGAGCAAGGAGGAGGCGAGTGAGACACCCCCGGCCCAGTTTGTTGGAGGGACTTCAGTAGAGGGGGACCCCCCAAACACATGACCTTGGAGTGTTTGGCAACAGGCCGACAAGAATAATGGGATCACTGTTAGACCAGGGCAAGCCCTTGGACAGCCCAGCACGGCAAGCACCGCCCCAGCCAACCAAAATTTTACTGCAGGAGTAGAACCTGCTCAAAAGAGAGGAACCTGATCAAAAAACAAGAGGGGGTGACAGTCAGACAGATGCAAGAAGAACGGACGGGGGAGAATCACATCCAGATTGTTGTCCCTGAGGGGAAATGGCAAGAGGTATGGAAACACTTCCACAAACCACTACAACACATGGGGGCAGAGAAGACCCTATCTGCCCTACAGCAGAGGTTTCTTCTGGCCAAAAATTAGAGCAGATATTTAATGTAGACTGCTCAATGTCAAAAATGTGTGGTGAGTAAACCTGTGCCCTTTACCCATGCACCAATGCTTCCAGTGTCAACTAGTGCCCCAATGGAAATGGTGGCCATTGATTACGTCTCCCTGAGTCGCCCAGCCAATGCATGTCTCCACTTACTCGTGATGGTTGACGTGTTTTCCAGGTACGCATGGGCGGTGCCCACAAAGGACCAGACGACCCACACCACAGCTCGAGTACTATGGAAACACTTCTTCCAAATCGTTGGTTGCCCCAAGCATCTTCACAGTGACCGAGGGGCAACTTTCGAGTTTGCATTGGTCAAACAGCTGTGTGCATTGTACGGTTGTACCAAAACCAGAACCAGCCCATGCTGGCCACAAGGTAAGGGGGCTTGTGAAAGAATTAACCAGACACCGTTGACTCTGTTAAACACATGGAGTGTAGAAGGGCGGGCCCATTGGGAAGAACAGCTACCAGCTATTCGTCAAGCCAACAACAATACAGTCCACAAGTAGACCGGGTACACCCCACACTTCCTAATATTTGGTAGACATGCACGATTGCCTATTGAATGTACTCTTGGAGTCCAATTTTCCCAGACAGGTGGATCCACGGACCAGTGGCTGCAGCGTCATCAAGAGGTCCTCCTGGAGACCTATGAGAAGGTGGGGAAGGCGACCCGACAACGGCAGGTGTACGACCAACAACGTAGAGACGACAGGCCACTGGCACCACCCTTACTGCCCCGGTGAGCATTTACACAAAAGGCCTATTTTTGAAGAGAGACTTTTAAAAGTCATTTTCATGCATTTTTCTAAGTCTTGTTCATTGAGAAACTTGCCCGAAATTGCGCTGGGGCACAAAAGAACCCATATCTGACATATACAGTACRGTATGGAGGAACAAAGGAGTAGGAGAGAGCCCATTAGTTGACGTGGTCGTATTCTATGGCCTGGATTAAAGATGTCCTTTTAATGCAGTAAGTAGAAAAGGCCTTGGGCATAAACCACATCTGTGGTTTATAGAGCAAAACAAAAGTCTGTGTCCCGTCGTTATGAAGTTGATTGTCAAGTACTAATTAACAATTTTACTGTAAGACCGGGAATGATTACAGGGATGGCATCCACCTTGTCTTTGTTATTGTTTATACATGGCATTGTTACAGCCATAAAAGGCCTGTATAGAAATTAAGCATCCCAATGTTCACAAATACTTTGTCAGCTTTCAGTAATACCCTAATTATTGAGTAACACACACCCACTAACTAATATCACTCCTTCTCCCTCTTCATGTGGTCAAACGACTGACCTTGACATGAACAAAGGAAGTCTTCCCTCTTCATAAGGGAAATCTCCACGAAGCTTATGGGCACTATTCCTGTCCCCCTGTCTGTTTGAGGACCTTCTCCCTGCAACATRGAGAATGTACATGACATCCTGCTTATGCAATACACTCCACAATTCATCAGTTTCTCCAGGACTGTAGCAGACCGGCGGTGTTGTGCAGACTGAAGCATGGCTCTGACCTTTTGGCTATAGCCTAGATGGCCGGACACTCTGAGGAAAGCCACCTAACTACTGGTGTGCATGGCCAAAGRGCTCTATTTTCACRTCATCTGACCATACCACCACCTGGAGGTGGCACTTGGATTGGAACCAGTGCTATGGTCATATGGCATGAAAATAGAGCTCTTTTCCACGCACACCAGTGGTGGGTTTGGTGTTTAAAAACTGAAGCAGATGCMGAAAAGTACCTCATACCTTCTGTAAAATATAGTGGTGGATCTTTGATGTTATGGGGCTATTTTGCTTCCAYTGGTCCTGGWGCCCTTGTTAAGGTCAAYGGCATCATGAACTTTACCCAGTACCAGGATATTTGAGACAAAAACCKGGTTGCCTCTGCCAAGAGGCTGACACTTGGCCGAAKGTGGATCTTCCAGCAGGACAATAACMCCAAGCGATAATCAAAATCCACAAAGAAATGGKTAATTGAGCACAAAATTGGAATTTTGCAATGGCCATCTCAGTCTCTGGACTTGAACCCCATTGAAACCCTGKGGTTTGAATTGAAGAGGGCAGTCCGTAAGAGCAGATATCAGATATCAATCCAAGATCCCTCCCAACGTGTTCTCCCAATCTCATAGAAACATTTTTTTTAAAGGTTCAGTGTCATTATCCTCACAAGGGGAGGGTGCTAAAGTACTGAAAACAGGGGTGCTAATAATTTTGACTCATACYTTTTTTWAAATATTTTGTGTTACTTGTTAAACTAAATCTCTTTCTCTGGGCAATTGTATTAGCATAAAACAATGTCATTTTCCAATTTCTTTGAGCCTACAATATAGCTCAGTATTTGTATTCATTATTTTAATATTTTTTGCTCATCTTTATTAAGGGTGCCAATAATTATGGACCTTCCTGTATATCATATTTTATTGTGGGCCTCAGTCTCATCTTCTCAATTACCACTGCAATTTCTCTAAATCTTCCAATGTCCTCTGGCTGACATTGTCATTGGATATTGATGTGATACTACACCTGCCCTGGTTATACAACATAAACATTCTGTGTAAACCTCCAGGTGGCTCTCCTTTACTTTCAGCATCAAGACATTACTCTTTAACGTGGACGAAACTATACACTAGTTCCTGTTAGTGTATTGTACAGTACGATGCAGGTATATGATGGTACATAGCAGCAAAGCCAGGCTTCTTTTCTACAAAGAGGCAGATAAATCAAATGTCTTGAGCAGCCTCTGTAAAACCCTTTCTTACATGTAAACATTCAATAGGTGACTGGGTGTATTAGCTGTCTATCAGTGATGGTATGTAATGTACAGTGCTTTTGCCAAATGGTCAAAGTCTCATAGACAGTACCAATGACTGATGAAGGTCTGGACTCTGAAAGGAGACATCAGGGTAAAAACATTATATGCATCATCAAAACCCCACCACATGTCGATATTTTATAATAATAATAATCATAATMATAATAATAATAGTATACTTCATCAACTCTCTACCCAGATGAGAAAACAGGGCAGATAATACTGCAGTATGACACCAACATCTCCTTTTCATTGAATTGATTTTCTTTGATGCCGTGGTCATAAATGGGAGCTTTCTCGGGCGGGGGGGGGGCTATAGCAGTGAACGCTGTGCAAAGATGGGCTAATGCGTCCCCTTTGGAGAGAGAGAGAGATGAGCCACACAGAGAGTGCGAGAACAAGAAAGAGAGAAAGAGCGAGAGAGAGAAAGAAAGAGCTCCCTCTGGTGGAACCGTTGTGCTCTAAGTCTACATTAACAACMTTACGCACTGGACAAAAATATAAACGTAACATGTGAAGTGTTGGTCCCATGTTTCATGAGCTGGAATTTTCCACATGCACTAAATGCTTTTTTCTCTGAAATGTTGTGCACAAATTTGTTTACATCCTTGTTAGTGAACATGTTAGCCTTTGTCAAGATAATCCATCCACCTGGCATGTGTGGCATATCAAGAAGCTGATTAAACAGCATGATCATTACACAGGTGCACCTTGTGCTCGGGAACAATAAAAAGCCACTCTAAAATGTTCTGTTTTGTCACACAACACAATGCCACAGATGTCTCAAGTTTTGAGGGAGTTTGCAAGTGTCATGATGACGGCAGGAATGTCCACCAGAGCTGTTGCCAGAGAATTCAATGTTAATTTCTCTACCATGAGCCACCTCCAACTTAATTTTAGAGAATTTTGYAGTACGTCCAACTGGCCTCACACCCGCAGCCCACGTGTAACCACGCCAGCCCAGGACCTCTCCACATCCGGCTTCTTCACCTGCGGGATCATCTTTTGTGGTGAAAAAAATTGTGATTGGCTGGGCCTGCTCCCCTGCCCAGTCGTGAAATCCATAGATTAGGGCCTTATTTATTTATTTCAATTGACTGATTTCCTTATATGAACTGTTGCGTTTATATTTTTGTTTAGTATACATTCACATGCTCAACAAAACTGTGTTTATTGAGTGAAACAAACATGCTTTCTTACTACAGTGTAAGACTATTGCATTTGATCTATCCCAAAGTTGAAACTTGGTGGACAGTTGATGTGAACCCACTGCATTTTGAATGCGCTGAGGTAAATGATGACATGTCCAAAGGGGTGTCGTACGAAGCAAGCTATATCTACTCAGGGTTTTCTAAAGCTAACCAACTTCAGATAGCTTCACATTCCAGCTCAGGCATCATCCGTAGGCCTACTGCGACAGTGAATATTGCTCGTCCGCCAGCCTCTTAACTTTAGCAGGCTTGTAACTGCATGTGCATGTCGCACATGGCTAGTCAAACGCCAAAGCCTTTATTGAGACAATGCTGAAAAATCTATCTAGCCGCTTTTTCGTTTGTGTCGAAAATGAAAGTTGGTGTGAAATAGGCTTTTAGAAGTGCCCTCTTTATTTTAATACTTATTGTTAAYGCCGTCTTTGGTGTGCTTATCAATGCACAAGCACCTTCCTATCAATATTTGTTTTATTAAGTCATACAGAAGTTTAAAATGCATTCTGACATCACCAAATGTGTACGTTATGTTTTTTTACACAAAACAAACATTTGATTAATATTCAAAAGGCACTCGCACATCTGAGCGTATATTAATAAGCTTATTAAAGATCAGTGATACTATTAAGAGCAGTGTGCGGTTTCCTTTTTCAAACATTTGTTTAATAAAATATTTAATCAGTCATCTTCCTCAAATGAAGGGGATGGGAATCTGATTTCTTTGTTCCTCAACTCGCGGCTTCATTCAAGGTAAGTGGAGTGAGCCGTGAGTTAGCCTGCCCCAGAGGCTAACTCAGGTTAGCCTGAGTTAGGTTTCGTTGCCATAGAAATGTACCTGGCTAAAAGGTGAGCCACTTTCGTATGACCGGTTATCCCGAGACGAACTCAGAGTTGACCAAAGTTACCTCGCTAACTCCTCAAACCTGCTTCGTAGGATACACCGCTTTCACACTGACAGCAAAAACAATATCAGACAACCAGTTCGTCTGCTGACCTGGGAGAAGAAAAAAAGCTAGGAAAGGTTTGAAGAATTTGAACAGTCAGCTTGAAAACAAATTCAATACAGTGTTCCCATGACCTAACATCTCTTTACTTAAAGTTTGGATTGGATTCAGATGTTCAAAAGAACACATTGTTGTCCATTTCATACATACAGTAGCTTCTCCGTCATGATAAAGGCATAGTACTTGACTTGACTGTAATATTCACTAAGTACACCAAACATTAGGAACACCTTCCTAATACTGAGTTGCACCCCCCGTTCCACTGGATCGGAAGCAGTGGAATGGTGTCAATAAAAATCTAACACATGGTTTCCAGGTGTTTGATGCCATCCCATTATTATGCGCCGTTCTCCCCTCAACAGCCTCCACTGCTCAGAACAGCCTCAATTCGTTGGGGCATGGACTCCGGTGTTGAAAGCGTCAACATGGGCCAGGATGGGCCAARGTGGGCCAGGATGCTGGCCCATGTTGACGCCAACGCTTCCCAATTCCACAGTTGCCAAGTTGGCTGGATGTCCTTTGGGTGGTGGACCATTCCTGGTACACATGGGAAAGTGTTGAGTGTGAAAAACCCAGCAGCGTTGCAGGTCYTKACACAAACCATTGCTTCTGGCACCTTCTACCATACCCCGTTCAAAGGCGCTTACATTTTTTGTCTTGCCCATTCAGCCTCTGAATGGAACACATACACAATCCACGTCTCAATTGTCTCAAGGCTTAAAAATCCTTCCTTAACCTGTCTCCTCCCCTTTAACAAGTGACACCAATAAGGGATCATAGCTCTCACCTGGATTCACCTGGTCAGTGTGTGTCATGGAAAGAGCAGGTGTTCTTGAATGTTTTGTTCACTCAGTGTATATCTCATGTATGAAAAATAACAAACATACCTAATCCTAATCTTCTGTGAGCTAGTGAGTTCATTCATTTCTGTTATCTGGAAAAGAAAGCTGCCAACATGAGTAAATAAGCAAATGATAGGGCAAATAACGCAATCAGAAGTTTATTGATGAACACATTTGAGATTGACAGAACGCCACGCAGTTCAGAAGACTCTGGGGAATAGAATCAGATGATGAAAAATAACGTGGTATGTTCTCACCTTCTGTCCTCATGATACAGAGCAGTGGTCTGATAAACCCAGCCTGCTTGCCTGACATAGATAGAACCTGGATTCTGGATTTGACTGAATCAATGGGGTACACTGCCAACCAAAAGGCGGCCCCACCAACTCATCCACTGATTAACAGCGGGACAGCATCTATCAAACAACAACAAATACGAAAATCAGTTGCGTGAAGCTATATACCATAGACATCTATCGAATCTGGAGTTTGCTGAATAGCTAAATGAGAAGTTGAATCGCTTCAGTGGAGTCATAAGGAATGGACTCACCTTTGGACTGGCCAGGCTTTGTAAAGAGGGTTCTGCAGATCTCATAGCCCCCAAAGAAGAGGAAGTATCCAGGCACCTCTCTGAGCCAGGTGCTGGTCATTCCMTGGAAGAGGCCTTGAGGACCCTCKGTCTTCAATATGTCCCTCAACACTGACCAGGTGGAACTGCGAGGAGAGCACCAGAACACAGCCAAACACAACATCTATTATCACATCACACACAACGTCTTACTTGTGCATTGTACCTTGTGCATAATGTATTTTCGAGTMGAACCCCAAGGTAATATGGTTTCCTGAGACATATTTAATTCACCAACTTACGTGTTTTTGGAAGATAAGCAAAAAGAGATGACCTGCCACCCACGTGTGTACTATTTGTGTTGAACCACAATGACAACATGATCCCGTTGTACTGTCCACAGAACAGTTGCGATGCTTACATGTGTGACGCAAGGGAGGTCTTTCCCACCATCCTCATCTCATGCACGGCCAGCATGCGACACTTCACCAGCTCTGTGGGACACAAACCCAGCGAGGAGAAGACAGACGCCAGGGACCCGGACAGGGCATTCTGCAGGTCACTGTGACAAAGACGTTATAGACAATGAGCGAGAGATTACAGGAGAGCAAAGAGAAACAGCAGCAAAACACAATAACAGATGAAGAGACCGCTTTGCATTTTTTAAGCTCTCAGCCAGACACATAGTGAAGGGGAGAGGGATGAGAATGTTAAGCCAGAGATCCTCTGTTGCCAACCTGAGGTGAGACCCTTTTTCCAGCCCAAAGACTCTCCTGGTGAGCTGCTGGCAGGTCCCGTAGCAGGCGAAGAGTACAGTGTTCTCTGCCACGTTGGCCAGAAGAGCAGGCACACTTCCCTGGTAGAGCCCCCGAAGCCCGTCGTGGCAGTATGTCTTCAGGGAACAGTCCAAGAAGCCACAGTACAGGCTGRGGAACGTCTGCATCTTCACCTTGACCGTGTCGAAGGGCTGACCGCTCAGCACACACACGCAACACCCCCTATGTGAGAGGAGAGATTTCCAGAGTCACCATGAAGGACCTCTTCTTGCACTCTTTTATGTTCATGGTTAGAAAGTTAACATTTTCTGAATGACAGCCATCCTGTTCAGCTTTATCCGTCACTAGATGTTTCCACTGAACAACAAAACAACCTTGTGTTGTACGTGGGTCAGTCAAGAGTCATCAAGGCTTAAACCTATGGAAAAGTTTGTGATGCTAGGTAATTGAAGAAATTAAAGATACATTTTTTTTTCAAAGTTTTACTTGCCTGCTGCCCCAGCAGTGAGGTTTATGATTGCGTCGGTCATGGGATGTAATGTACATTCCTCCTCCACGCCCATTGTGTCCGGAGTCTCAGCGATGCACTCTCACTGACGTTGATGGATATGATGAAACATTTTGACTTATCAGGCAAACTTTTTGTTGGATAATAAATAACCTACAAAAGAGGAACGTGTTTAACTACACTGTGCAGCGTATTTGGTGTAGTGCATGTGGGGAAAGGTGGGTTGCAAATTATAGTCTCRAAACTCAATGGGAGGAGCTATTAAAAGAATGTATTATTAACATTGAAGATTAAATCCAGGATTCAATCAATTGCGGATAGTGGCTTTCCAGGGAGCACTTTCAGGGCCCAAAGCATACAATTTCTTAAAGATAAGAATACTTCTGAACAGCTAAATTCTTAAATTCTCAGAATTTTTACATTTTCCTATTAAGTGTAATAATTGGTTTCAACATTGCTACTAAAAGATGCATGCCTGTCACAAAATACCACAATGTTGCATAAAGTTGAATACATTTACCGCTAAAGGCCACAAAAATGCAATCGGTCATTTCCATAGAGGGAATAAATCAATTTGGATCCACACAGAATGTAAAAACGTAATTATTTATTTTTTAGATCAGAGGCATAGAAAACAAACTGTGCAGGTGCAAAGAAACTCCCACCTTGTCCAACAGATGTATTGTCACCATTGGTCAAGAGATGGAGGAATGTTAAAATCTAAAATGTCATTCCACGTATCCAAATTAACAACAAAACAGAACCCATTTCATCATCATTCCTTTCAGCCATAACACAGTGGAATGGATCTGTCCTGCCTCAAACACACAGGTGGTTGGCATAATAGGCCATGGCAATGTTACCTGAATACCTGATTGTCAGACTGGACATCTGCCTCAAGTCTATGGATTTTGTGTCTAGAAACACATACAATTCCCTCAAAACGCAAACTTACAATTCCATGAAATGTGGATCCCTGTCAAATAGAAAAATAAAATCTAAATCTATTTCAATAACCACATAGTAGCATACACATCACCATACAAGTATTGTATAGGGTAATAACCCTTATGCCATCACTGTGAATAGGTTTGTTCAACTGAAAAAAGCAAAGGGATCAGGAAAAACACTGCAGAGCAAAGTGTTAATGACTCAAAATGACAGCCAGAAAGAAACTACAGCGAGAAACCAGTTTCAAAACCAATTTGATGTTTTCTTCTGGGACAGGTGAACCCTTACAGATATGTGTGCTCACATCTACATTGCCAGTGTCTTAAACCACAATACCCTTTTCTATTAGTCATCCTCATCGTCGTCTTCGTCGTCTCCTGCCCCGCCCAGTTCCCATTTTCCTCCGTTGTAATCTGCCACATCCTAGAAACAGTAAGCAAAGGTGTCTTAAATAAAAGTCACATTTTCAATCCCTTGGAAGAAATCACAGGTTCTCATATTTAGCCAGTGATTCCTTGCATATAGGGTCTGACACCACAGTCAGACCACTTAGTGGTAAAAATACCCTTCAATTAAATTTCCTTTGAGACAAATAAAGATTCCCAAATGGCATTACCTTTTGGTATTTTTCCTTGAGTTTGTTGGCTTTGGCAATATATGGCTGCTTATTGGAGTCTGTCAAATTGTTCCACATCTCTCTAAGCTTCTTGGCCACATCCCCAACGCCAAAGCTTGGGTGTTGGGCTTTGATCTTGGGGTGCTGCTCAGCACAGAAATTAAAGAACCCTGATCTGTATAAGAGAAGGAGTACAGTCATTAATGCTGGTTGCAGGACTTCAAAAATGTATCATACTTTGTTTTGAATTGTCCAGGGCCGGTCCTGGGCATAAGTGGTCGCTTAAGGCCCCAACCCAAATTCACAATTCTGCTGAGAGTTAGTAGAATACACAAGGTGCAATTTTGAAATTTGGTAGCGCATCAGCAGTATCTCATGTAATGGCAGTCACTGACAATCACTCAAGTAGTTCATGTCAGCTAAAAATGGGTTTGTATTAGTAAGTTAGTCTAGCCAGCTATCTACACCTTGTAGTAATTACTGACCAGGCAAACAGGGCATGTGTCCAGGGGCCCTGACYTCCAGGGGGCCCCCATTGATTTCGTTAGGTACTCTCACTCAGATATCATATGAACATGGCAAAAGGCAAAATGTGTAGAATTACAGGAATTTTGCTTTAAAACTTCTCTCCACCCCATGGCAAAATTGGTAGAAATGCATGAAAATATTATGAAGGGAAAAAAAATACCATTGGGGGGCACAGGCCCACCCACTTGGGAGCCAGGCCAAGCCAATCAGAATGAGTTGTTCCCCACAAAGCGAAATAGCTTTGTACGTATGGAACATTTCTGGTATCTTTTATTTCAGCTCATGAAACATGGGACCAACACTTAACATTTACATCTTTGTTCAGTGTAGTTTTAAAAACAGCCAAATTCTCTCCAATCCCTGCAATTCTACACATTTTGCCGTGAACTTTACTTTAAAACTGAAATTCCTCTCCACTGTCAAGAGGGGGACCACAAATGTTTACCCCGCGAGTTGGGGGGCCCCCAAACCAAATCTCTCGCTTAGGGCCCGCAAAACATACGGCCGACTCTGGAATTGTCTATAATAAATCAGCATAAACCAATATACACTGAGAATACCAAGCATTAGGAACACCTTCCTAATATTGAGTTGCGCATAGATGATTACAGTATTTTAGGAATAGACCTACGGAGGTCTCTCTGGAACACTAGGATCCTTCTTGACCCTCTTCACAGGAGGACCATAGCTCATCATTTCCAAATCATAGCGAGCTGTGTCCTGCTTCGCCTGGTCCCCAAACTTTGACTTCTCCTTTGGAGACATGGTCTGCAAAAAAAAATAATAATAATAAGTGTGCCAAATAAAATGTTAAGATAGTGTATTTCATTGAAAACATTTATCATGACACCTGAAAAGGTTTACTCAACTCTCCATGCTGCTCCTAAAATCAAAGTAGGAAACTATGTGCCAGTTTATTCAAGAAAAGACATTGTAATCTCATCCACCACCAAAACACACATCCATGACTAATTTGAATAAATGATTTGTAGTGCGTGTTGGTGATGCAACTCATATAGGTGTAACAGGCTTAGGACCACGTCAACAGATAATAGCATCCTAAAAAATATATATGAGACTGGAAATAAGGTGTCTGGTTCGTGGACAGCGTCGCTCAGAATTGATTGAACATATAAAAATACATCCGTTTGTTGGTATCAAAAATTATAATTTCATACAAAAATAACCACTCACATATACACTACATGGCCAAACGTATGTGGACACCTGCTCGTCAAACATCTCCTTCCAAAATCACGGGCATTTATATGGAGTTGGTCCGCTCTTTGCTGCTATAACAGCCTCCAGTCTTCTGGGAAGGCTTTCCACTAGACGTTGGAACATTGCTGCAGGGACTTGCTTCCACTCAGCCACAAGAGCATTAAATGAGGTTAAGCACTGATGTTGGGCGATTAGGCCTGGCTTGCAGTCGAYATTCCAATTCATCCCAAAGGTGATCGATGGGGTTGAGATCAGGGTTCTGCCGGCTAGTCAAGTTATTTCACACCGATCTCGACAAACCATTTCTGTATAGATCTCACTTTGTGYACGGGGGCATTGTCATGCTGAAATAGGAGAGGGCCTTCTCCAAACTGTTGCAAGTACAGAATCGTCTAAAATGTAATTGTATGCTGTAGTGTTAAGATTTCCCTTCACTGGAACTACGGGGCCTAGGCCGAAACATGAAAAACAGCCCCATACCATTATTCCGCCTCCACCAAACTTTACAGTTGACACTGCATTTGGGCAGGTAGTGTTCTCCTGGCATCCGCCAAACCCAGATTCATCGGTCGGACTGACTTGTTGGAAAGGTTTCATCCTATGACGGTGCCACGTTGAAAGTCACTGAGCTCTTCAGTAAGGCAATTCTACTGCCGATGTTTGTCTATGGAGATTGCATGGCTGTGTGCTCAATTTCATACACCTGTCAGCAACGGGTGTGGCTTAAATAGCTGAATCCACTAATTTGAAGGGGTGTCCACATACTTGTAGTGTACATCATCCATCACAAACATGTGGAATTACATTGATCACACTCACTCATTACCCAGTACAAGACCACACACAGGCCTAGCCACAGCTTAAAACTATTAATTTAACTAGAATACATAACTAGAAACACAGTGCAATGCATTCACTAAACCTCCCTGAGTAACAATGAGCAGCAGTCCTCCACTTCAAAAGAACCACCACCATGAGGCTACTAACCTTACAAATGGTGAAAAATAAAATGTTTCTAAATAACCCAAAATAATGATTACACACACACAGAGCCATAGAGAAATTAAATAAGTGACAGATACAAACTACATTTCAAAACCAAAAAGCCTGTGAAATCCTCCTTTTTCCCCTCTAGCTAAGCAGCATGACTTGCCCCACAACACAAACTTTACAAAACGATCAAATATACTGAACAGAAATATAAAACGCAACATACAACAATTTCAATGATTTTACTGAGTTAGTTCATGTAAGGAAATCAGTCAATTGAAATAAATAAATTAGGCCCTAATCTATGGATTTCACATGGGTGGGCATAGGCCAACCCACTTGGGCGCCAGGCCCAGTCAATCAGAATGAGTTTTTCCCCACAAAAGGGCTTTATTAGACAGAAATACTCCTCAGTTTCATCAGCTGTCCAGGTGGCTGGTCTCAAGACGATCCCGCAGGTGAAGAAACCAGATGTGGAGGTCTTGGGCTGGCTTGGTTACACATGGTCTGCAGTTGTGAGGCCGGTTGGACCTACTGCCAAATTCTCTAAAACGATGTTGGAGGCAGCTTATGGTAGAGAAATTAATATTCAATTTTCTGGCAACAGCTCTGGTGGACATTCCTGCAGTCAACATGCCAACCGCATGCTCCCTCAAAACATCTGTGGCAYTGTGTTGTGACAAAACTGCACATTTTAGAGTGGCCTTATTATCCCCAACACAAGGTGCACCTGTCCAATGATCATGCTGTTTAATCAGCTTAYTGATATGGTTCAACTGTCAGGTTGATGGATTATCTTGGCAGTACGTAGGAGAAATGCTCACTGACAGGGATATAAACAAATTTGTACACAACGTTTGAGAGAAAAAAGCTTTTTGTGCRTATGGAAAATGTCTGGTATCTTTTATTTCAGCTCATGAAACATGGGACCAACACTTTACATGTTGCGTTTATATTTTTGTTCAGTATAGTAAAACCACTAACTAACCGTTAGTAGTAGTAATGATAAAGTGCATAGGTTTATACAGTTGAAGTCGGAAGTTTACATACACGTAGGTTGGAGTCAATTAAAACACTCCACAAATGCCTAAATTGCCAAAACTATGGTATGTAACCGACTTGCATGACACAAGTAACTTTTCCAACAATTGTTTACAGACAGATTATTTCACTGTATCACAATTTCAGTGGGTCAGAAGTTTACATACACTAAATTGACTGTGCCTATAAATAGCTTGGAAAATTCAGAAAATGTAATGGCTTTAGAAGCTTCTGATAGGATAATTGACATCATTTGAGTCAATTGGAGATGTACCTGGATGCATTTCAAGGCCTACCTTCAAACTCTGTGCCTCTTTGCTTGACATCGTGGGAAAATCAAAAGAAAKCAGCAAAGACCTCATTTTTTGTTGTCCACATCCACAAGTCTGGTTCATCTTTGGGAGCAATTTCCAAACGCCTGAAGGTACCACGTTCATCTGTACAAACAATAGTAAGCAAGTATAAACACCATGGGACCACGCGGTCGTCATACCGCTCAGGAAGGAGACGCGTTCTGTCTCCTAGAGAAGACCATACTTTGGTGCGAAAAGTGCAAATCAATCCCAGAACAACAGCAAAGGACCTTGTAAAGATTCTGGAGGAAACCGGTACAAAAGTATCTATATCCACAGTAAAACGAGTTCTATATTGACATTACCTGAAAAGAATGAGAAACATTATCCAAACATGCATTTCTTACAGGCTGCCAATATATTACAAACAATTGCTTTCAATAGGACCTGTGGTCTGCCTACCTGCGTTGCTTGTTTGAGATCAGTCACACGATCCCACGTCGGTTCGCTTATAGCGGAGTACACAGCCTCGCGCTAGCTCACTGCGAGACCGGTCTGATTGGATAGTCGATTTGAAATAACCTCCTCTAGTATGGATTGGTTTACTTAATATCAACTTGGAGAGCACATACAGCAGGCTATTTAAACTGTATATAGCTGACATTCCAACTTCAATTGGACCAACACGCAAAGCGTCATGCCAAAACCATGCGTTTGTTACAACAATGTGCAACATATTTTCTTCGGTAATCGAATACTGGGTATATTAACGTCATGTGCAAAAATGTAGCCTGTCGACATTTTGTTGGTGGTAAATTTAATACGCAATATGACGTTTATTTAATTAGCCTAATTGAAAACTACCACACACTATATCATGAAGGGAAAAGTAGGAAGAGAAAATTATGAGACTGGAACATTCTGTTGGTGACTTGTTTTGAATAGCAGGCTAAYGATTGGTTTGCAATGGTTACAGTTAGCCACTGTCACTGATTCCTTCCAAACCACTCTTTGTTGAATGTGCGATTTCCAAATTGTTGTGTAATGTTTATGGCCAATGAGCACCGATATGTTTTATCTATATACACTAGGTGCACCATGCTTATCTCTCACAGGGTGCAGCCATCTTGCCTAGACTCTTGTGTGTTCCACAGTGAACGRGCTATGCAGTAACTAGCTTAACAAGAACGGCCCAGTGCGGGACTAAGCACACTTCTCACATCCTGCCAACATCTCCACAAATAGTAGAATAAACTATAACGTGGCTTGAGTTACAGCCTACCCACACGTACAGTATAAGCAAAGATTGAGCTCACGTGTGTGAGAGTTTGTGTGCACTGCCCCTCCTCCCACAATCAGGCAGTTCACACCTCGTTTACATATTCCCTTCCCTGCAAGATGGCGCCGACAGACATGGCAGCTCTGCGTCTAGCTCCTAAGCAACTTTGCAGTATTTTGCTTTTTTACTGTTTTATTTCTTACATTATTAGTCCAGAAAGTTTATTATTACATACAGCCGGAAATAACTTTTGGATATCAGAGCGGCGCTAACTCACCAGCATTACGACTTTCCCGAATTTACGAATTTAAGTTCCTACCCCCCAGGGTAATTGAACTTATCCCAAAGGCTGCTCCAAGACGCCACTGGCGGAGAAGAGGTATTTGGAGTGGACTTCTAGTCCGACTCAGGAGGCGTGCTCACCATCCACCGCGTCCGAGTATATTACTTGCTAATGTTCAGTCTCTGGACAATAAAGTAGATGAGCTCAGGGCAAGGATCTCCTTCCAGAGAGACATCAGGGACTGTAACATACTCTGTTCCACGGAATCATGGCTCTCCCCGGATATACTGTCCCTGTCCATACAGCCAGCTGGGTTCTCAGTATATCGTGCAGCCGGGAATATAGAACTCTCTGGGAAGAAGAAAAGAGGGGTTAACTATTAACTACTCATGGTGTGTTTGTGATAACGTATAGCATTGGTGCCCAGGACATTGATCGCGGTCAACCGGTCGATAAAAGTTTTTAAACTGTATGCACTAAAAATATACATTTTCCCAATTCACCTCGTTAGGAAGAGGGTGGAAAAAGTAGCTCCTATGTAACTAAAGTCAGGGCACCCCTGACGTACAGAAACTCAACCTAGAATACCTCACAATCAAATGCCGACCGTATTACCTCCCAAGAGAATTCTCTTCGGGTTATAGTCACACAGCCATGTTTATTCCCCCTCAAGCCGATACCACGACAGCCCTCAAGGAACTACACTGGACTTTGTGCAAACTGGAAACCACATATCCTGAGGCCACATTTATTGTAGCTGGGGATTTTAACAAAGCAATTTTGAGGAAAATGCTACCGAAGTTCTATCAACACATTGACTCTAGTACTCGCGCTGCTATAAACACTCGGCCACTGCTACTCCAACTTCCGGGATGCCTACAAGGTCCTCCCATGCCCTCCTTTCGGCAAATCAGATCATGACTCCATTTTAATCATCCCTTCCTATAGGCAGAAACTCAAACAGAAAGTACCCATGCTAAGGTCTATTCAACGCTAGTCTGACCAAATCGGAATCCGTRCTTCAATATTGTTTTGATCACGTGGACTGGGATTTGTTCCGGCTAGCCTCTGAGAATGACATCGACGTATACACTGACATGGTGACTGAGTTCATCAGGAACTGTATAGCGGATGTTGTTCCCACTGTGACTATTAAAACCTACCCAAATCAGAAACCGTGGATAGATGGCAGCATTCGCTCTAAACTGAAAGCGCGAACCACAACATTTAACCACGGCAAGGTGACTGGGAATATGGTTGAATACAAACAGTGTAGTTATTCCCTCCGTAAGGGACAAAGTGGAGTCGCAATTCAACGGCTCAGACACGAGACGAATATGGCAGGGTCAATAGACAATCACGGATTACAAAGGGAAAACCAGCCTCGTCGCGGACACCGACGTCTTGCTCCCGGACAAGCTAAACACCTTCTTCGCCCGCTTTGAGGATAACACAGTGCCACCAATGCGGCCCGCTCCCAAGGACTGTGGGCTCTCGTTCTCCGTGGCCGACGTGCGTAAGACATTTAAACGTGTTAACCCTCACAGGGCTGCCGGCCCAGACAGCATCCCTAGCCGCGTCCTCAGAGCATGCGCAGACCAGCTGGCTGGAGTGTTTACGGACATATTCAATCTCTCCCTATCCCAGTCTGCTGTCCCCACTTGCTTCAAWATGTCCACCATTGTTCCTGTACCCAAGAAAGCAAAGAAAACAGAACTAAATGAGTATCGCCCCATAGCACTCACTTCTGTCATCATGAAGTGCTTTGTGAGGCTAGTTAAGGATCATATCACCTCTACCTTACCTGACACCCTAGACCCACTTCAATTTGCATCCCCCCCAAATAGATCCACAGACGATGCAATCGCCATCGCACTGCACACTGCCCTATCCCATGTGGACAAGAGGAATACCTATGTAAGAATGCTATTCATTTACTATAGCTCAGCCTTCAACTCCATAGTACTCCCTCCAAGCTCATCATTAAGCTCGAGGCCCTGCGTCTGAATCCCACCCTGTGCAACTGGGCCAGGACTTCCTGAACGGGCCGCCCCCAGGTGGTGAAGGTAGGAAACAACTCCTCCACTGCTGATTGTCAACACAGGGGCCACACAAGGGTGTGTGCTCAGCTCCCTCCTGTACTCCCTGTTCACCCATGATTGCGTGGACACCCATGCCTCCAACTTAATCATCAATTTTGCAGACGACAACAGTTGTAGGCCTGATTATCAACAATGACGAGACAGCCTACAGGGAGGTGGTGAGGGCCCTGGCGGAGTGGTGCCAGTTAAATAACCTCTTCCTCAACTTCAACAAAACAAAGGAGCTGATTGTGGACTTCAAGAAACAGCAGAGAAAGCACGCCCCTAACCACATCGACGGGACCGCAGTGGAGAAGGTACACATCACCGACGATCTGAAATGGTCCACCCACACAGACAGTGTGGTAAAGAAGGCACAACAGCTCACAGGAAGGCCAAAAAGATCATCAAGGACATCAACCACCCGAGCCACGGCCCATTCACCCCGCTACTATCTATAAGGCAAGGTCAGTACAGGTGCATCAAAGCTGGGACCGAGAGACTGAAAAACAGCTTCTATCTCAAGGAGTAACTGGCTACCACCCAGTTACTCAAMCCTGCACCTTATCGGCTGCTGCCCTATATACATAGACATGGAATCCCTGGTCACTTTAATAATGTTTACATACTGCTTTACTCATTTCATATGTATAAACTGTATTCTATTCTACTGTATTTTAGTCAATGCCACTCTGACATTGCTTATTTATATATTTTTTAACTCCATTCTTTTACTTTAGATTTGTGTGTATTGTTGTGAATTGTTAGATATTACTGCACTGTTGGAGCTAGGAACACAAGCATTTCGCTACACCCGCAATAACATCTGCTAAATATGTGACCAATAAAATTTGATTTGAGACTAAGGCTGGTACTGTAGGTCTGTAGTACTTGACTATTACAGTATTGAGCTGTGTATACTATAGACACATAGTAATCACACTGTTGGCTTCACTTTCACAGAGAAACTATATAGCTATTATGGTGTTTCATTGTGAGAGATGCAGGGTACCCCTGCCTACGGGGATGCACACTCTGCCTGCATGACCTGTCTTGGGTTAGATCACACATGGAGAGCGCTTAGAGAACCCAATAGTTATTTAGCCTACTCTTCCTTTGGAGAATGCATGCGCTTAGCATGCCTGGAGAGGATGAGGGCCTCAGTACAGTCCTCCCCGGCTGGTGACTGTATTCCGCCCTTGCGGCAGCACCCCCCCCCATCTAAATCCCCCATCCAAACTTAGTATGGCTGAGGAGTTGATCGGCCTTGAATGTCAGGCGGAAAGCCTGCGGGAAGAAGTGGACGCTTTATGGGGGATGATGATGGCGACTACACCCTCTCTCTCCACGCTGGAGACGAGTTGGGTGACAGTGCTTCAGTGTTTCGAGCACATCGGGGATCAATGTGCTGGAGCTCAAGGCGGTTCACCTGGCACAGTTCCTGCCCTACTTGGAAGGGAAGCATGTCGTGATCATATCAGACAACACCACGGTAGTGGCATATATCAATCACCAGGGGGGACTGAGATCACGGCACCTCCACAAAATGGCTCAGGAGCTCTTGCTGTGGGCTCAGAACCGCTTAGCGTCATTGCAGGCAGCGCACATCCCCGGGGTCTTGAATCGGGCAGCGGACATGCTTTTGAGAAATGGCCCTCCGGAGAGGGACTGGAGTCTACACCCTCAGGTGATGTTACAGCTGTGGGAAAGGTTCGGGAGAGCGCAAGTGGACCTGTTTGCATCTCAGGAGAACACTCATTGTCCCAGCTGGTTCTCGATGTCGGACATTGTCGGACATTCTAGGCCCTCTGGGTTTGGACAGCCTCACTGACGATTGGCCGGCAACGACACTTTATGCGTTCCCACCATTTCCCCTGATCACAGCTACGCTAGAAAGGGTCMGTTTGAAGGGCAAGGGCAAGCGGCTAATCCTGATAGCCCCATACTGGCCGAGACGACCATGGTTCAGCCTCCTGTTGTCCCTCCTCTCTGGGACACCATGGCAGCGGCCGCTGAGACCCGACCTGCTCTCTCAGACTCGGGGGACACTCTGGCATCCGGACGCTCCACCAATGTGTCATATCAAATGCGGTGTGGCATTTTCTGTACTTGGTGTGAGGATCATAATGTTGTCCCCGAGTCGTGTGATTTACAAAAGTTTTTACACTTTTTACAATCACTGCTTGATGTTGGCTGAGCGGCATCTACGTTGAGTGTGTATTTAGCCACAATTTCGGCGTGCCATGACAATGGCCCAGAGGGACCCATGGGTGGCTACCGATTGCTCTCCGAGTTTATGAACGGAGTTAGACGTCTGTGTTCAGCGAAGGCCCGTTCGGTGCCAAACTGGGACCTTGACATGGTGCTGTAAGCACTTGCTAGGCCACCCTCGAGACCCTGGGGTTAGCGTCTTTGAAGCACCTATCCATAAAGGTGGCATTCCTGTTGGCTATTAGCTCTACTAAGAGGGTTAGTGAACTTCATGCTCTTTCAGTGAGCGCTAAATGTTTCCGAATGTGTGCAGACAAGGGGAGTGTTATCCTCCGGCCTAAACTCTATTTCTTGCCAAAGGTCCTGTCTGACAGACATGTGAACCGGCCCTTACATTTGTCCGTATACACATCTCCCATGGCTGTGAGTGGATTGGGTTTTTCCCCAAGTGTGCCTTGCCCAGTGAGGGCACTATAAACTTACTTTATACGGACTAAGACAATACGACAGTCAGATCAGCTGTTCGTGTGTTATGGTCAGAGACTTCTGGGGAAGAGCCTATCGAAACAGAGACTCTCACGTTGGATTGTGGACACTATTACTACAGTATATCAGCTGGCCGGCTGGACTTTGCCGTCTGCTGTGGCGGCGCATTCTATTAGAGGAGTAGCTACATCGTGGGCCCTGCTTTGAGGAGTTCCCCTTGCTAGGTCCTATCGAGTGAATGTTGCTGCAGCCAACCAGGTTGGGCTGTGTTGGGTGTTGCCTCCACTTCCCTAAAGGGAGATGGAGGGGGTACAGCCACCATGACTGCCTTGAGCTCAGTCCAACGGGATTTTGCTCCTGCCTGGCCATGCCTAGTTCACCGATTCATCTGGTATTGTGATACCATATTGGATTGATCCGATTTATATAGTGCGACATAACGAAGGCTACGCATGTAACAATGGTTATGTGAGCTATTGGATCACTCCAATCGTCTTGTCGATGATCTACGGTGCCTCAAAGGACACAAGGTGGGATTAGTGCAGTGGCAGCTATTTAAGGGGATCAGCCACAGCACTACCAGGTACACGGAAATAATCTGAAATTCTTACTTGGAATGTACTGTATCCTGCCGAGCAGAAGGATACCATATTGGAGTGATTCAATAGCTCACATAACCGTGGTTACATATGTAACCTTCATTTTGTATTGCAACACGCTTGCTGTTGTTAGCAATTTCTTTGAAAATAACTTGTGTGTGGAATTGACAGCATTTTAGCAACATGAAATCTTAAAATCTGTTCATATACCCCCAGGAAGAATTACACTTTTTAAAAACCATTCTCTGACAAGCGACCACTTAGATATGGTCACGTTTTCATAAATTCATAGAATGTTTGGGAATGACATATAGTAAGGCATTTGTGAATATTCTATAGCAAAATAGAATGAGAAAGCGGCCATGCATTTGGACAATTAATAGATACTGCAGTAAATAAAACCGGTGCACTATAGCTTATCAGAGCTACAGTAGGTCTTTAAACAAACAAGCCATTTGCCACATGGGTACTTCTCATTTGGGAACTTTACAGTCCTATTGATCAACCAACCATGAAAAGGTAGGATCTCTCTCCCTCTGTTGTGCACATCAACAACAACAAATCAACAACTAATGCTAGCCAGAGCAAGATGAGCTAAAATCTAACGAAGGAACATTAGTTAAAGCCTCAAAATAGCACTGATAAACGATGGGGAATTGTAGCCKTCTCGTCCTTCTGCAGCTTACCTGCCAATGCATGCTTGTCCCAACCAAGCACCCAAGATAGCATGCTAGCCAACTTTAGCAAGTTAACAAGCTACTTCCAGACACAAATGAGAGAATGCCTCACTCTGACCATTTTACTCACCGTATCAGAGCTGGTTAGGATGTTTACATGTTATCTTGTACTTTTCCCCCTACGTTTACTGACACCAGTCATATTCAGCAGGTGTTGCACGTTCATAAATTCATCAGTTCTGTGCTCTGGCACACTCAGACGAGAGTGCTCTGAAATCAGAGTAGCATATCTCTCTGCATTCACTCTGGCTAACTGGATAACAGTCTTTAAAGTTCTTGCTAGCTAACCAAATTACACCTGCATCTCTAGCTGTGTATAGCCACCGAAAAACGGTATGAGGGGGAAAAGTCAGTCACTCACCCACTCCTCCAATGGCATGACATCCTCCTAGCAGCTAACTAGCTAACGTTAGGTTCTGTGTTTTTAGCCTGCTATATAAATAGATACGTTAGGCTATTAGCCACGTTTATGACTGACTGTGATCAATGCCTTGCTAGTTTGATTGTATTGACATTTCCAGCGTGAGTTACATTTGTCTGTTTTTGTCCAGAATATTGAGTCATTGAAACAGTGCATCCCGAATGGAGGCAGCAATGTACCAGGCCAGCTGTTATTTACAACCTGATAGAAATATTTTCTGGACTACCAAGAAATGTATTTGTGAATGATATCAATCATGCATTGAACTGCATCCATCTATTCAGCCAACAATGCCTTACTGAACGCCATGGAACATTGAGTCAAATAGAACCTCATTTTTTAATAGTTAAAACGGTGTCAGTTCCACTTTAAACTTTAGATCACCAACTTACTTTGTGTACTAAACGTGAATTGCTTTTTTGCCAAGGAAAGTAATTGTTGTACATTTTGATTGGGAAATGCTTAATGGTTGTGTTTTTGTGTTCTTATGATTGGGACCTACTGGCTTATTATGAGTTTATGGACTGCTTATCCTTTAACATCATGCTTTGTGTGACTGCTGTCTTTCCATCGGCCCTATGCAGTGGTGTAGTGGTGACTGGAGAAGCGGGTATACTAAAATGTTGGCAAAAAGTTCCCAAATGGCCAGCCCAGCGAAGGAAAGGCACCCTGTGTGAAAAATCCTGTTTTTCTGTGTTGATTTTTGTTTTCCTATAGATTTTCAGGTTTTCATTCTCAAAATCACACTTTCTTTTAATATATATTTTTTGAATGATGGTCTAAGTCCACAATAATGCTTAAATCACATCTATCTGATTGGGTGGGCCTGTCCATCCAGGCCCATCAACCCATCCCTTTTTTTAAAAGTAACCTTTATTTAACTAGGCAAGTCAGTTAAGAACAAATTCTTATTTTCAATGACGGCCTAGGAATAGTGGGTTAACTGCCTTGTTCAGGGGCAGAACGACAGATTTGTACCTTGTCAGCTCTTGGATTCGAACTTGCAACCTTTCGGTTACGGTTAGTAGTCCAACTCCCTAACCACAGGCTACGCTGCCGCCCCACTCTGGAGTCGGTATACACTCTGGAGTCGGTATACACTCTGGAGTCGGTATACACTCTGGAGTCGGTATACACTCTGGAGTCGGTATACACTCTGGAGTCGGTATACACTCTGGAGTCGAGGACTAAAAGAGGAAGAGAGGGCATTCCAGATTCTGGCTCAGAAAAACATGTCCAAGAAACCTTAAGATACCGCTCAGACTCAAAATGAACCCAGTGGATGCCCATTTTTATTACATTTCATTCTCAAAACAACTGTGGACCACTAGAGAGAAATTCTAGAATCTATGAAATGGGGCCTGACGGGAATGTAAGTATTGATAGACGAGGAGCTGTTCACACGGGAGGTAATGAAAAGCACCGAACCATCCAAAATCTGCGAAACGTCTGGCATGAAGAGTTTTCTCCGCCAACTCAACGCCTATRGATTTAAGAGCTTTCCCTGGTATCGAGGTTGACTTCACTAAGCACCTTCATTGCTTAGGGAAGACAACGCATGGACGTCAAAGGGAAGTTTCATGAATATCAAATTGTGTTACGCTAATTTCCAATTCGGACGTGTGACTTCTTGACACTGACTTTTTAATCCTGCAGCTGCACTACTACTCCAATCCCAATTTCCGCCAACCATTCAAACATCTCCTGTCACGAATGAAGAGATGTGTGCAGGTCAAAAGGCACAAGACTTGGCATAGGGAGGGAGAAATCAGGTAACAGCAATGAGACCAGCGCTGGTCACCAGCATAGCCCAAGCATTGCAGATACAAGCAGTGTGACTCCGACTGGGCTGAACTGGGGAGCTCCACTCCCAAGCACTTCAGCCATATCGTTGGCACCAGACCTTTGCACTTCAGGCCAGGAGGCTGAAGAACACAGCAACGGCAGCCCAAGCACCGGTTGACTAACCAGTTCTCAAAGCAGAATGCTCGAGCAGCTTGTCTAGCCCAGCTCCAGACCCACATGACCACCACCTGGATATCCTTCGTTCTTCCATTAGTGATGGCATGGCACCCTTGCCCTCTTAACTCCTCACTGCCACAGGGATTCACCTCCCATAGCTCCAATGATTCAGACCTCCCATTCTCCCTGCAAACAGATTTAGATTAATAATAAATGCCTATTGCAACAAAGTTATGGTGTCTATATGAATTTTAGACATGCAGGATATACAATAACATTGACAATACTTTGGTCCATTGGTCATTTATTGCACCTTAAAGCGAAAGCGAGTAGTCTACAAATATATTGCCTCCCTAACTTGATAGATGATCCTGTCAGTACAAAATGAGTATACATTATTTTACTACAACTACGCAGATGGCAGTAATTGCACTGGGATATCTACTGTCCATATGTCTTTGTGACCTCTGGCATAAAGGGGTTCCTTGAGCCAGCGTGGGTTTGACAGCTGTGTGAGGTGTTTCTCTGTGAGCCCAGTGAGCACTGCTGCCTTCTCCAGCTCCCTCAGATCCTTCTCTGGCACATTGTCAGAGCAGCACCAGGTCTCCCCCACTTCCACCAAGCCTAAAAACAAGACATGATGGGGGTTGGAGATTCATCTACTTTACAATTCCAAATCGAGTTTATAACAAACATGAGATGTGCTGTGTTTTAGTCCTCACCACTTGCTAAATCATACAAAAGTACTGTTTTACCTGCTACGACTCCACGGCCAAATCTGTCTCCGGATGCCAGAAGTTCCTCTATTTGCACGTGGCTCATTCCCAGTGTATGGGTGAGGATGTCTCTCCACTGGTCGGCCTCCCAGTCCTTCTGCGCAATATGAATAGCTAGAGTGCAGTTTTCCATTGTGGACAACAGAGGGCGCCAACGTGTCTCAATACTTTTTACACCGTCCAGTACTAATCCTGCATATGGCTGCTTGAATGATAGGCAACCCACTTGTAATGTCATCGTCACTCCACGTCGTGAATACGATACAACCAGGTGCTAGCTACTCTATCACTCTAAATCAATCCTAAAATAATGAGCTAGTAAGAAAGAGCTGTTGCACACATCATCACGCAGTCAATCAATGCCTTTGTAGTCTCTGTGACGCGTAAATTATGGCTGGCTGGCTACATGTATCCGACTGAAATTATAAAGGAACAATGATTGACTTATATAGACCACCTCGTTACAACAAATGCAATTTACTCGGCAATTCCTCGACGCACCAGAAACGTAATTTTTGACATTAGCTACAAGACTTTTCAACTACTCTCCCAAACCTTACACACTTCCTGTTTGTCCTGTTAACAAGCACGTCTTGATAAGAAGGTAATGGGAGTTCCAAAATGTTTAAAATAGGCGCATAGTGCCACCTAGCGACTGACAAGTCCATGGAAACCATTCATTCCATCATTTGTATTCACTGTAAATTGCAGCCAATCAAGTATACACAATGTGGAAACGGAAAAGTATTATTTCCAAAAAGTATTATTTCAATTTGAAATCAATGTTCATGCATTTGACACCGTTAACAAACAGTGATTTAAATGTTTTCAGCATTTAACACGTACTGAAGTGCTTGCCAGCAGAAAAAAACAGCTATATTGCAACAGAATGTGTATGGTGAAAGGTAAGAAACAAGGTACAATAGAGGGGAAAAGTATAACATTGGTCCGTCCTCGGTCAAAAACATGTTTTCAAATGAGTAATGCTCATCTCTCTGGCCAGCTGAGAGTGGTCACAGAACATAGACAAAACAAACAAAACATCAGGGGATACCATTAGAAGTACAATGGGGGGTGGGGAGACCATTTTGTATGAAGGGGAGTCACAATTTCACTAACAAATAATTTTTCACAGGTATAATAATAATAGAGAAGCGCCACTGCAGGTTTTCTCCCTTACATTACCCAATGTAGACCTGGCAAGGTAGAAGACGCAAACAGGCTGTTAACCCAGAATACTCAARATGAATTGAAAACTAGAATACACTACTAGGAACCTTGAGGTGAAGTTGTGCACCCTGAATCTGACATTATTGTAACAGCAAAGGCCAACTACAATGACTGTCATAATGCAATATACACTGAATATATCAAACATCAGGAACACCTTCCTAATATCGTGTCTGGCACCTACTAACATACCCCGTTCAAAGGCACTTAAATCTTTTGTCTTGCCCATTCACCCTCTGAATGGCACACATACACAATCCATGTCACAATTGTCTCAAGGCTTAAAAATCCTTCTTTAACCAGTCCCCTTCATCTACAATGATTTAAAGTGGTTTTAACAAGTGACATCAATAAGGGATTATTGCTTTCACCTGGATTCACCTGGTTAGTCTATGTTGTGGAAAGAGCAGGTGTTCTTAATGTTTTTATACACTCAGTGCAAAGGGCCACTAGAGGAACAAGGTTGTAAACTTAAATACAATTGAGTGGACATAGATCAGGGTTGAGTCTTATTTCAGGAAAACACCCTATGAAATCAAAACCATCCAAATATAAAAATGTGTATAAGGGAATAATACTATATATACACACTATTATATTACAACAAATGTTCCTCACAATATAGAAGTTAAATAATTTAATAAACAAAAGCAAATATACCCAAGTAGCAAGCTAATCTTAGGTTTAAAAAGGATAGACTAATAAGCATGATCGTGTTGTCATCCTAACATATAGTATTTGAGCTTTGATACAAAAAGAAAAATCAGGGTTTGGGAAATTTGACACACATACAAAAGAATGTATCTTCAACTGGAATAATGTGAAAGATATCTGAATTTTAAAAGAGGATGCACGCTTTGGAGATATTTTGTTGGCGGCCAGAACATCACAAGGAAAATAGAAAGTACTATACAGTATATCACATAAATCAATGAAAAGGAACTCGTTCTTTCCACTGCCAATACAATGGAAAAACACACGTTGATATGAGTGCCTTTTGTTCCCATACTCTGCCATGGATTTTTGTTTTCAGAAAAAACTCATGTCCAAATTCCGGTCCCACCAGGTCCCATCGCTCACTAGGAGTGACTTACATGGAAAGCTATGCTCTTCTGCCTCTTCTTTAAAGGATAAGTTTTTTTTTTTTTTTTACAACCAAATCTCTATTTCTGATGTAAATGGCATGTTATAGAAGGGTCCAGCTACCTTTTTTATTTGTGATTTTACTTGTTTTTGAGAAACTTACTCCAAACAGCAAATCACTTCCTCATCCTCGTTGTGCAATATGGGGGCCCCCCAAAACCATGAATAAACGCTCCAAAAACACCAAAATAGGTTACATTAGAAACGGTAAAGCTCTCAGTATAGTGACGCAGGTATTTAGATATGTACACATGAAATTGCATCATCCCGAACTTTATCCGCAATGTAATATGCCGTTTCTAAAAGGCCATATTTGGGTGTTTTTTCAGGGCACCCATACTGCACAACAATAATGACGAAGTGATTCACAGTTTTGGGGTAAGTTTCTACTTAACCTTCTATAACACTCCATTTAATAAAAAATAGATATGTGGTTGTAAAGAATACTTATCCAGCTGTCTGGTGCATGTGAAGGCCATCAAAGCTCTAGAGCAGTTGTCGCAAAGCTTTCATTTAGTCAGGCATGTCAATGCACAGTTTTGGAGGAGGCACAAAGTACTTCCCTGGGCTCTGTGTGATCACCACACCATTTTTTTTGCTGAACATCGGGGCTATTTTTGGCGGGTCGTGTGCAGGCATCTCCTCGCACACCTCAGGGTCCTCATGGTGCAGGTCATAAGAAACGTTCCCATACTCCCGCAGGAAGGGAAAGAGCTCAAGAAGAAACTGGCAGAAGTCTTTTCGGATGCCAAACCACCCTGTTAGAAAATAGAAAAACCAGTTAAAACAAATATAGCTTGAAGCAACATTTAAAGAGTTACACTGACTGGATTCTCAGATAAATAAAAATTTACTTATGACTTATATGGCAATTAATTCTGCTGCACTGCTATCACTGTCTGAGGAATCACTCACAGTGGTTGCCTCCTTTCTGGCCAAAGGTTGTGGCCATCAGAGTCACCAGGGATACCCAGAGAGGCACGAAAACTGACACATAGCTGGAGCTGTAGTGGCCATCCAATTTATGGACCAACAGGATCTGAAGAGCCAATGACAGAGACAACAATAACAATGTCCCAACTTCTTTAACTCTCTGAACACACAAATAACTGGGGGGGGATGGCATGACCACATACCTCAAAGGTGAGCAAGGGTACAACGATTGTCATCCAGCTGATCGCCATGGTGATGTGAGTGCGCCGTTGCTCTGCGATAACGTCCATAGACCGCAGAAAGAGCACTGACCACACCATGTAGTAGAGCACCACAAGGCACAGGAAGGACATGAGGATCCACAGTGGCACACAGACGACCTGGATGACAAATCAACAGAATGTCTACGTATATTTCCATTCCAACTCGCTATATATTGTACTCAATTCCCATAATATTTCAGACCAGAATATTAGGGAGGTAGTTCTCTTACCAGCCATGGCCAACTGATGATTCTATCCAGTCGGAGGGCAATGAAGATAAACTGGAGAATATTGACCGAGCACAAGATCTCCAACTAATACAAGGAGAGATAGGAAGAACAGAAAAAAATGGGTGAGGGGAGGGGGGGGAAACGAGGGAGATATATGTATCTATCTATTATAATCACCAAGATCTAGCCTAAATATGCTATTTGAGAAAAATAACATCCTTGTAACTGATCAAATGTCAGACTGACCTCTAGAGAGCGATCATGGCGGAAGCCCCACACACATGCTGCAACAGAGACAGGCGAGACGAAGAAGAGGGGCATGAAGACCAGCAGCCAGAAGTGGGTGCCCCTCTCCACACGGTCACACACCAGAACCTCAAAGGTGAGCAGGAGTAGGTGGATCCCAACCGCTATCAGCATGGCCTTGAACTCCACACAGGTTTCACCCTCAGCCCTGCATTGCCAGCATAACAGGCACAGTAAATAAGAAATACTAGTCAGCAGTGATAGGTATGGCAACCAGACAGCTTCATATTGATAAGACAGCCACACTGACAGAAAAACTAAACAAAAAATAAAAGCATTTGGGTTTAAAAGCACACCTGTACTGTGGGTTATGGGACCAGACGCCTGTGCCAACTGAGGCACCGATGATAACCATTAGCTTCCATAGCCATATGGGGGCAAACACAGCCCAATAGCTCCATTTGATGATGCCATCCAGACGCAAGGATAGTAGAACAGAGAACAGCAACAGACAGGCATAGATGAGGAATTTACTGAGAAGGGAGGGGGGGGAACAATTTCATCAACCATGAATCACAATTTCATCAACCATGAATCTATTCAGCAATAAATTTAGCTTGCTACTCATCAGATTATGTTAGCGCAGGCTGGTACAAAAATGTGCACCCCGTGCAATTCCAGAACAAGGAAACTGAGCTCAGTGGAGTCAGCCATTCCGACTATTCAGCCGTTTAGTTATCTAGCTAACGTTAGTTGGCATAAAAAAAAACAATGCTAACGTTACCTAGCTAATAATAACGACTGTAAAACAAGGCTGGCTAGCTAACATCAATGTTTGCTAACTTAGCTAATGCTGTCCTTCCCCAATATAATAGCTAAATTAGTTTTCTAATGTTAGCTAGTTCGTTAGTTGGGTCAGAAGTCCTAATGATTCACCGGTTCAGATAGCTAGCTAGTTYGCTAACGTTAAGTTAGTTAAGTTCCTGGTAGCTCGAACGCGAGACGTTAACTTAACAGCTAGATTTCTCTTTACGTTACCTGGGATTGAAATCTTGAAAGAATCCCCGAAGATTCATGACTATATTTTATATTCTTATTTGGATTAACAATAAAATTACGTATCAAGAGGATGTTTTTTTAAATCAGTCAAACAGCTTGCTATTGCGGTTCACGCTAGCTAGAGAGATAGGCCACTAGGGGCGTCATGTACAGTAAGGCTACCGCCACTGGCAACAATGTAGCTAGTGTTGTCAAAGCAAGACAGCTTGCTACAATGATAATGATAATGAACATGCTGTTCGACATTGCAGAAGACTGCCGACTGACTGATCTACAAAGAACATTGATTGCACCTTACATAACTACTCATTAGTATTTGTAGATCAGTCAGTCACAATTGACCCGTGATACATAACACTACGATTTTGATCCTCTCTTACACTGCCACATTCTGGCACAAAGCATGAACGTTTTTTGACTGATATATACATTGTAGCCTAAACGCACGCAAAAATCAAATAGGATTATGTTTTAAAGCAACAGGCACGCATTTAATAATTGAGACAATGAAAATGAATATTTTTCATATCGGAATTTGCCATATGTATGTCCATAACCATTTTTTTGAATTGGGTGAAAAAACTACAAAAACCAGACTGTCAAGTAATGTTTTGCAGTCTGGAAACTCTCACGTGGATTCGTTATGAACAAGTATTTTTGGTAGATGTAGTTTATGATTTCAAATGTTATTAGTTGTCACGAATCACAAACGCACTTAAACTACATTACCCAAGAGGTTATACTATGAGTGTATCCTGCATTTTAATGCCAATGACAGCCGAAGGATGGAGGCAGGTAATAGCCACTAAAACAAATACCGTATTCACTTATTATGCGCCTTTCAGTTAGTCCCTTACATGTGTCGTCAGATCGTCCTGCCATTGAACCAAAAACATGTTTTCTAAAGATGTTGGTCGTTATTAACTTGCCCCTGTAAAAAGATATGGCTGATGTGAAAGTTTAGCCATTGTTGTTTCCTTGGTGGCCTGTTTCGCTCACTTGTCTACCCGGCGGCTTTCATAACAGTTGAAAAGCGGGGCATTGTCAGTGGAATGTACTACTTCTCTGAAGTACGATATGTATTTTTTTTTCAGTGTAAGGATGCTATGGTAATTTGGTCACACACAGTATTGTACTGTAGTCGGTAGTGTACAACTACACTCGTAGACGCTACTTTAGCCCTATTGACTATAGTGTCTTCTGGCAGGGGGAGTTTTGTTAAGAGCTCCGACGCTTGCTCAAAACATTAACACGCATCGCTTGCGGTACTGTTTTAGGAACGTATCTTTCATATCAGTGAAAAAAAAAAGGTAAATTACTACATGCCTTTTATAGGGTTAGTGTTCCCACAAGGCCATATCTTCATGTTACGCCGCTTGTTTACAGAAGACATGGGCCGCCACCTGTGCTAATTAGCTATCTTCTTCGATGAGGTTTAATGGCGTTCGGCATCCAATACATGTTGCATTACCKCCACCTATTAGACTGGAATATAACCTCCCTTTATGCTTTGCTTAATTATAWTTTTTTTCAACAAAAAATAATTACAACAAATACCCTACCATCTAACACTACACTCACAAAAAAAGTATAATAAATACCATAATAAATACCGTAGTCCTACTTCAGGCCAACATCCTGAAAAGATGGGACACCACCACTTAACACACCCTGTAACTCTTCTGATGTCAAGTCTGGCACACCCAAATACCTCTCTGCAGCTGCCACCACAACCTTTTTTCTGCGCCTTACGTTCCATTCAGTACAGTTGATAACCATTACTATAAATGCCAAAAATCCAATCTTACTGAAACATATCACTTGTTTATTTATCCCTCTGTACTGGTACAGATCTACTACTCACACCACTCCTCTTAGGATCCCTCCCCCTTGACCCATAGATTGCGGTCACACCATCCATACGGCACCTCCGACCATATTTTCGGACCAAACATTATTGTCTCTAACTGGGGATGCAGTGTAGTTTGTCAACAGGAGGCACACACAGTATATGAGTCTGTACAAAACCGAAAGATTCTATCTCGCTGACATGAAAGATAAGGGCCGTATCAGCATATGTTTTCGAAAAACGTTTCAAAAGCGATGGTTATTGACGTTTCTAAACGTTAAAACACAGCATGGAATAGTAGTCTACACAGCCAAATCGGGGCAAATGTAGTGGCGGAAAATGATTCATACGGAGAAGAAGGGTTTTTGAGATCTAGTGTACAGCCTGTACTGTGTGTTATCAGGCATAACGACAAATCAACCTGCATGTCTAATAATTCCAGCAAACCTAAATTATAATGTCAAATTGCAGCTAAATAACAACCCATATACCCAAAACTTCTTGTGTATAAACTCTATGAACTGGTGTATCACATCATGTACGTTTATTGACAAGTCTTCTTTTGTGTCTCCCATGTCTCGTTTCAGTATTAGCCAAGTATGAAAACCAGATAAATGTGTTTTCGGAATTCCTTGAAGACTTGCCTGACACCGACGAACCTGTATGGGTTTTAGGAGAGTGTTACAATGTTAAAACAGGTAGGCTGGCATCTTCTAGCAGTCATATTGGGATTTATATGTGGGGAAAAGAAGCAGAATAAGGGCTTGACGGTGCTTCTTGTTGTGTGGTCACAGAAAAGACAGAACTCCTATCAGACGTTCACTCGCGGTTATGGTTCACCTACAGGAAAAAGTTCTCTCCCATAGGTGAGTGAAACAGGCAGATGTTATTGTGATATCCAATTGATGGCTAGTTGCTTTAACGGTTAAGTATCTCTCTTTGTTTGGTCTGTAGGCGGAACAGGGCCCTCTTCAGATACAGGCTGGGGATGCATGCTACGGTGTGGGCAGATGATTCTCGCACAGGCCCTGGTATGCTCGCAGCTGGGACGAGGTGAGGAGGATGTCTCAAGAGTCGTGTACATAGCTGTATGGGGTGGGGATCTATGGAACTGCATCAGCAAAGGGATGTTTTATGAGTGAATTATTCATCTGGGGGAGAGATTTTGAGGATCCCAAATAGGTCATGATATGTATAGTACTATGTAATCAATTCAACAGTGAGAAAGAGAAAGGGGTTATATCAGACAGGGTATCAGAATGCATAGCTGCGGGAATTAGGGGTGATGAGAGCACCCCCTGAAATCTGAATATATATATWTTTTTTTGTGTGTGAAAAATACGTTTTTTCACAAAAGTAGTGCACTGGGCCTTTACTAGTCCTGTATTACCTGACCATAGCATCTGTAGCATGGCTATGTCAGAATGGCACAGTGATTGTGGCCTGTTTTCCTGTTGTAGCCTGGCGTTGGAGCACAGAGGGAGGACAGCCAGAGGAGTACCATCGTATCCTCCACTGTTTCCTGGATAGGAAAGACAGCTGTTACTCCGTACACCAAATGGGTAAGACAGAGTCATAAGCTAACCCTGCCGTAACCTTGGTCTGACCACACCTACCATGATTCAGCAGATTAAATGTTTTAGTTTTTTCTCTCACATTCCTATAATTGTCTAGAGGACAGGTCCTCAAAGTAAAGAAGTGTAACTTGAAGAAAGAATATCAAATAGCCTGATGAATAGACAGCAGGTTAGACAGGCTAGAAAGGAGCCATGACTTAGACCTTTGCAGTGAACTTTGTTTGCGTTTTACCTGCTTGCAGCTCAGATGGGAGTCGGTGAAGGGAAGTCTGTGGGAGAGTGGTATGGCCCAAACACAGTTGCGCAAGTACTCAAGTAAGTATTTTATGAGCATGTTTTACGACTGATCAATTCATTCATGAATATTGATTACGGAACATTGAAAAGATCAGTAGTGGACTCAGTGACTTCAAGCTAAAATGAGTTTGGGCCACGAATAAGGAACCTGTTATCTCTCCTCAGGAAACTTGCACTATTTGATGACTGGAATTCTCTTGCTGTGTATGTGTCAATGGACAACACGGTGGTGATCGAGGACATCAGTACGTTTTTTTTCCTCACTTGTTGAACTCTTACCATCTGAGAGTTCTGTATAGGATCACAAAGGTGATGCCAAAACGACACAAATGTTTTCTTTCCATGTCCTCTCCAGAGAAGCAGTGTCGCCAGGCAAGCAGAGGGAGCAGATTGMGGCCCAGACCCTGTGGCTGGGGGGAACCCTTCACCTCTGGAGAAACACCAGAGCAAGCCTGTTTGCACACGCACGGGAACAGAGCCACAGTGTGTCCACATTCTCAATCCCAGTCTCGTTCTGACTGGAGGCCCCTGCTGCTGGTCATACCTCTCCGTTTGGGAATCAACCACATCAACCCTGTCTACATCCAGGCCCTCAAGGTACAAGGAATTCTTATTCTGTATTCTGTTCTTATTCAATTGATACTAAACTACAATGTTCCTGTATTTGCGGTTGCCTTTTAAATAGTTATACTGGTCTCACTCTGTTCTCTCATTCAGGAGTGTTTTAAAATACCACAATCCTGTGGTGTGCTGGGAGGAAAGCCCAATCTGGCCTATTACTTCATCGGATGTGTAGGTGAGTCTAAGAGGAAGCCGTAAGTGAAGGTTCCCAAAAAGGAAGCAAAAAAAGAAAGAAAAGCCAAACCTGTGAGTTGTCAAGCCACTGTGTTCAGCCAGGCCACTGTGTTCAGCCAAGCCTGTATGTGTCCTCCAGGAGAGGAGCTGATATATCTGGACCCCCACACCACCCAGTCAGCCGTGGAGTCAGAGGCTGGCAGCGGAGTGGACGACCAGAGCTACCACTGTCTGAGGAGCCCACGCCGCATGAAGATCACCCACCTGGACCCCTCTGTGGCCCTGGTGAGAGCTGAACACACACACCGACCACCATAACCTGCTCTGCTACCGAGCCTCCTGTCTCACGGGTCTCGTTCGTATAGTTCAAATGATTCTTTTTTTTTTTTTAAGTGGCATGTTCTAAAGTGTTGCTCCAATGTGAATTTTGTGTACAGTGGTGATGATTTTGCCAATCAAAATTCGATCTTTTTTTTCAAAGGGATTTTTTTGTAAGAGTGAGGATGACTTTGACAGTTGGTGTAGCCTGGTCCAGCAGGTAAGAGTCATCCACTCAAACCACACGTCAATGCAGATGACGGTTATTCTCTTGTGATTGAGACCCGTGTCCTTTAAGGAGATCCAGATGAAGAGGAACCTGAGGATGTTTGAGCTGGTGGAGAATCACCCSCCCCACTGGCCCCCCTTCGTTCCTCCCACCAAACCAGAGGTTCAGACCACAGGGGCAGGTATGAGCTATGTCACCAGACAGACCCATAATATTACACCAATAACAAATTCTGTCTGCAAATAATTATAGGGATACAGCTTCCACTCTTATTTCTCTATATTGTTTTGAAATGTCAGTATAGGTCTATACAGGAAGTGTATTTATTTTTAGGTGCATTACTTGAACCGTATTGAAACTTCCATGTGGTGTTTAATCTCAACTGAAACCTACAAACTAAATTGAGTGTGCCGTGTCAAACGGATTACTGTTGTRTTCTCGTTTTGAACAGAGTTCATCGAATCGTCCGACAAGCTGTTTGAGTCAGAAGAGGAGTTTGAGATCCTTAACGTGTGACCAGCTTCCCCTCCCCTCCGCCCAGTCCAGTGGATGATGGCGATTGGGTTGATTCCTTTGGCCACCATCTTCCATACTGTGCTGTAGAAGTGCCTCAGAACAACACCAAACATTAACTGCTTACCACTTTGCAAAAAAAAAATAAAAAAAAAAATCACCCAACAAGAGACAATACTAGATAAGAAAAGATTCTGGACAACAACTCAAAACAAAGTGACCAAATGAAGGCAGAAACATGATGTACACAGTAAATACAAGCTTGCACTGTCTCACTTTGATGTTGTAACTAGGAAACAAAGCCAGGGTCCTACAGTAGGTGAAGACCGGGGTGAGGATGATATCTCCTCGTTACACACTACCTCCTGACGCCAGGAGACAGCAAATATGCAGACACATTTTTTYCCCAGGGTTAAAATACAAACATTCAACAAATAACTTAAGAAAAGTGCCTCTCTTAAATATATGTGTGGTATTCAATGGTTAGAATAAGGGGTTTCCCAAGGTATTGGTGTGGAACATCCCCACTCATGTAAATATGCCTGACAATAAAGATATTTAAATATATATTGTAATTCAGGCTCAGGGTTGATATTCTGTTCTTGCACCATCTTCCTTGTGTGTATTTCTGAGAAGGAGCTAAAATGGCCTTGTGTAGAATAGAGCCTTGAGTGATCATTAGCAAAACTGGCTTCTTGTGATGAACCTACCCCATCTTTTCCTGCAAACCCCTTTCCACTGATGAATTGTTGTTCTATGATGGTTATTGATTGTCCCTGCAGCCCACTGTATTAGTACGGAGGATGATGGCCTGTGGTGACAACTGAATTATAATGGTTCTAGTATTACTGGTTGTACATCTAACCCAGTAAATGAAGACAAGCTGTGGATAACATTTTCTATATTTTAAATGGTGTAATCCTATCTCAGGCATAAAAGGGTGATATCGCCGTGGCAATCCAATACGAAACAGTATTTTTTTTCCTTTTTCGTACAGGTACAGAGCAACATTCCAGTAAATGCYCTGTGAAAAATAAGAAAATAAAACATCCCTCTTGACTCACGAAAAAGACATCAGTAAGGCCCACACAAGAAGTATATTCTTCAAATTGACAACCAATACAAAACCAACTTCTTTGTAAGGAGCTATAGGAACATGTTCTCCAAGTGTAGCAACAACCGCCAAAAGAAAATAAACATGACAGGCATTTTCAATATGAATAATTAAACTGGGAAAAAATAACTCATTTCTTTTTTCTTTTTTTTCTTCTCATTCTATAGACAACGAGGCTGAGTATTCACAATCTGGTTTGTTCTGTATTAATCCATTCAAAAGCAGGATAAACCAGTGACATCCGGCACATACAAATCACTGTTTGGATGAGAAGTACGATGAGGTGAGCTAATGAGAGGGCTTCTACCGTTCCATTCAACTGCAGAGCAGTGATTATCTGCAGGATGGCACACGAGGACATAGTCATCGTGCTCAGTTCCTCTGTGAAGGGGGGGGGGGGCTGGTTGGAGCTTGGTAGAGAGGAATAAGAGGTGCAGGACTTAACAGCCTCGGGTGAGCCATGTGTATGGGGCTCCAAAGAGACATGTCCATGTATTCATGACAGTGAATGATCGACATGACTAAGGCTCTCCTTTGCTGGTGAACAGCTATGTGGAAGCATCATGTAGCCCTGCGGCCCCACCTGGTCTGAGGAGAACGTGGTAGCACTAGGTGATTGAGGAGTGGGAGTCACATTGACTTCTGAAGGGATATAATCTGCATCATGAGGCCCTGGGCATATAACTGCCCTCCACTGAGGGTGTATGTGTACTCTGATGATAGACATGAAGGAAACGAGGCTTGGATGAGAGGTATTTTTCACATTTTGGAGTGCATGAAGTGATTTGCTGGTATTGTCTGGAATATTCAGGGGTAGACTTTTTCCACATCAAAGATCTCGCCATTACCTTCAGATCCATGGCCACGTAGTCAGTCCGGCTGTTCTCTTCAATGAGTGGGAGTCAGAGGTGTTACTGCTGGAGAACTGAAAGGCTTGGAGCCCAAATCCTCAGCCCAGACAGAGCCTCTGTCCCTGGGAGAACCACAGACGGAGGTGCCAGAGGTGTGTATCAGAGACATTGCCACTGCTGCCGGATACACTGGCGGGGCTGGTGGTGGAGATGCAGGCACCGTGACTGAGGCTCTCTTCAAGGCTTTTATTGATGCAGACATTACGGAGAGCCACGGTGCCAGTCGCAGGGCTGATCAGTTGTTTACCTGTCCCCTCTCCTTGGCTAGAGGATTGGTTAGGGCTGTGGCCTTCATCTCTTTCACTTTCCTGTGGGGACAGTTTGCTTACAACAGTTTCAGTCCTTGAGGAGAGCTGGAGCCCAGTCCGGCTGGGTGGCAGGTTGACATGGTGATGACGTCACGTGGCGACTACAGCGCAGGGGTTTGATGGGAATGATTGACTCTTGCTCCGCGGCCTGAAATCAGGGATGGCCGTCAGCGCTCTCACGGCCACCAGGATCGTCTCGTGCATGTTCTGAGCCACTACAGGGTCACCTGAGTCTACCTGCATCCAGATCTCCGCGGGCCCTGTAGAGGATCGAGCGACCCACCTCGATGAAGAAGAAGCACTCGGAGTGACCACAGCGACAGACATTCATCATAGGCAGGTTCACAGACAGCGTCTCTTGGCAGAGAGACAGCAGGCACAGCCTCGTTAGGTTTTTGGTTTGAAGATGGTGCCAGGAGAGATTGTCCAGCATCCATAATTCAACTCCTCAGTGTCCTGGTGCTCTTTTTTCTCCTAGATACTCAGGTCATTCAGAGCCAGGTACCTATCCTCTTGCTCCTCCGCTATCATGATAAACTTCTCATCCTTAGTGTACAGGCCTATCAGGTGCTTGTGTTTGGAACCTCCCCTCTTAATAACAGTGAAACATTGATACAGATCAATTACCTTCTTAGGCGAACTCACAGCACTGGGAGATTTCGAAATGAATTGTAGTCCAAGAATGCAGTGGTGTTTCCTCTAGCTAAAGGTGAGCACTACTGCTGAGGGAAGATGTTGTGGTTGATTATGGTGGTTTCAGGTTAGGTGAATAGCAGCTACGCAAAATATATTCTCATTTGTTATACCTCTGCACTCAGGTGTTTTCGCCATTTTCAAAGCGCTGAACGTTCCGGGGAAACCACAAACTTTTAGTGCTCAGTAGCTTGTACATGTTTTGATTTTCTAATACATTTACTTACATGATCAGGTAATCACCAGGTACTTCGCAACTAAAAGCCACTATTTTTGCTGTGCAATTGCATTTTCGCTACACATCTTCAACTAATAATCGCTCATTTTTCTTGAAGCAGGATACACTTCTGTAAAATTAAGACAACACTTGAATTGAACAGGTCTGCGTTTCAATTGGTCAGTCTTTAGGGTTTATGATTTACTATAACATACAACACCACCAGCCAATAAGATCGAGAGGTTTTGACAATAATTAAGTAAAAAAATAATTAAATGGCTCGACACTTCGTCTATGTTGGAGCACTATAAAAAAGGTACGTAACATAGAAGTTGCCAGTGTGACAACTCTATGCTATAGGTTGTGTATTTAGCGTGCCATATAATTGACTCGTGAAGGTGGTTAGCTACAGACTTATTGTATTATTTTTTTGTWKCAACATGTAATACTTTATCTCTCAATTTGTTTTGAAGCCAGTCATATTTTTGCAACACATCAGCTTCACAAACACACAGGACAGTGAAAGATATCTGAGCAGAATTTACACTTGTTTTGGCTCACAATGTTTTCCCTACTCACTCTTCTGATGAAAGGATTTCATGCAAATTGTAATGAGGATAGCCTACGTGTAGGATTATATTGGCCTCATAGGCCTATTATGGGCCACGTTCAGTTTCCAAACGTTGTTGAACGTTGCCATGAATAGAGCCGACATGATTACATGTCGGAGACGGAGAGACGTGTTGGTTCTACATAATAACATGTTTTTATCTGAATGTTCCAAAACTTTGTGTGGTGCTGAACGCGACCCTGGTACCGTCCCGTTCACCCTTACGGGGGCAGTGTAGCGCATACTGGAGTTGAGATGAAAACACTGGAATCTTTAAATGCCCAGATTCTGATACTGTAATAGAATGTCACTTTGTCCACTGGACAATTGTTTCTAAAGAAAGATGTTCGATGCATGTTTCCTTCATTCATCTACGTTGGCTTTTAGTGCATAGTTGCATCACAAGATACTGTACTTGCAGGGCCACGCTCAAGCACTGTGTGACGAAACCAACCAAATGCAATTCCAATTCCATTTATTTGAGATTCAGATAATAAATGGTAGGTAAAACACATGTTTTTAGCATCTCATGCGAATGACTCTATGGATATGGAAAGCTTTCAGACAGCTCAGAAGGATCGATTCATGAAACATAGATCCAGTTTTATGTTGCAATACACTATCATATTTGTACGTGTACAATCCTTATATGAACCCTTGTATGATTGTTTATTTGAGCACAGGAAAAGTACACATGCTCCCGAGATGCAAAGATTGTGYACCCACCCAACTGGGTCAAAACGACATTTTAGTTTATTTTTACTGACAACCTCATGTAAAGAGTGTTTTCTTCCTTAAGTACCAGTGACTCATCTACTGTACTACATGCTGTCTGCTTCAGGAAAGGGAAAACTGGGGTGAGGGGCAGGTCAGAAATGTGATCCCTCTAAGTCTCAGTAAATTAAATCCCATGGGCTATTTATATCTCCTTCTCCAGAGACAAATTCTTCTTTGAAAAGCTCCTTATTAACATTGCAGAATAATCTCTACAGTATATTATACTGCAATATATCCTGTGATGTCATCTGCAATATATCCAGTGATGTCATCTGCAATATGTCGACCGATGCCAACTGTAACATGTCCAGTAATGCCAACTCACCCTGTCCCAATGAGGCTTTGTTGTCTATTTCTAAAAATGCCCATAGATGAGGAGCAGCTCATAGCTTCACATAGAAAGCTGTCCCCTACTCATTCACAACGTCTGATGGCCTGTGGCACTGACTTTTCAAACTACCATTTCCATAGGAAGAGTTTTGGTTGGACAAAAGTCTTTGAGTGTCAAAATGGCAAATACAAGTGCAGAGAGTATGCAGTTTTCACTTGATGTTTCTCCTCATCCCCCTGAGTTGTTTCTTGTGCTTCGGGGATGATACCTCATCACATTGTCCTCCTCGTCCAAACTTGCTGCCAGAGTCCGTCACTGTCTGCACAGTCAAGATCCTCCTCACCGGAGGAGGGGGGGTGATTGAAGCATATGCTGCACATGGGAACTCTACTCATAATGTGCTGCAGGTATCCACTTTAAATTGTCATAGTAACTCCTTATGATCCGGTGGTTAAGTGCAGTTTGTATACAGTTCGTGTTGCATACAGTAGTTTGATACCTGCAGGAACACGGTCACTTGGACCACAATTACTGTCCCTGTGTCGGTTGTTTTTGCACTCCTACCAGCCAGTAGGTCTCCTCTGTGCCTTTTCCTTGTGGAAACATGGGATGTGGAGACATGGGACATGTCCATGGTCATTATGTACCACAGATAAGTCACTAAAACAGTATTCGGTTGTTCATTTTATTATTTACTTTGAGGGTAATAGAAATGCCCAACAGTGGGAGCACAAAACACTCAACTGACCTTGAGCTCTTTCTTTTGACGAAGTTGAACCTGGTTGCCTCTACAGATCCACTAGGATCTTTGCTGTGCGATGGCTCAAATGGATTCGGTATGCTGCGAACAACATGGCAGGGAAAATCCTGTGGGATAAAGCGATGGCTAAAACGCAGCTTAGAATTGCTTCATCTTTTATCCATATTGGGCTTTCTGGTGGCAGTTGAGAGGACTTACGCTTTCCTGTTGACTGAAACACACCACTTAGGGCCCTATTCAATTGAAACTGGATAAACGTGTACATCCTAGACAGTTTCTTTGAGGGTGTGTGTGAGTGTTGTTATTGTCTGTTACTCATGGAGGCAGCTTCTGAGTGAGAGAAACAGAAGACTGAGAAACTACTATCTCCAGCTCTCTCTGATCCGCTCCTCCGTGTTAGAGGAGTACTGCTCCAGGATCCACAGCACAGAGTCTAGAATGTTGGTCTCCCTCCCTTTTGTTAATGTTCTTAAACTGCGATTATTTGGGAACAGGGTTAAATGAATGGTAAAATTGATTGAAATTTCACTGACAAAAGGTTCCCTTAGTCAAATGTTTGTTTCTTTCTTGGTTTCATTAAGACGCCGATTGTGAGCTGTTTTTGATGTCTCGGATATCTCAGGCTAAGGTACCTGGTCAAAGATGTCATCAAAGTGCGTCCGCCCGCCTGTTCGTTCCAGCACTGTTTCACCAGCTGGATACACTCCAGGGGTGGCGTGGTCTGGTGACACCACAGCATAGTGGAGGAGGGTTACTCACCTTCTGGATGATACTTGACAGACAGGAAGAGAGCATTGGGACCATGCATGCAACAGACAACGTATATGTGCACACATTCAAATGAAGCCTGAATCATTCACGCATATTAAACTAAACTGTTAAACCTGTTTTTGATTGTGTCTGGGGTTGTGATTGGATGAGTGATCCCTACCTTCAGCAGACAGGTCAAGTGTCACACCCTGATCAGTTTCACCTGTCCWCGTTATTGTCTCCACCCCCTCCAGGTGTTGCTTGTTTTCCCCAGTGTATTTATCCCTGTGTTTCCTGTCTCTCTGTGCCAGTTTGTCTTGTATGTTCCAAGTCAACCAGCATTTTCCCCGTTCTCCTGCTTTTTGCTATTCTCCCTTTTTCCTAGTCCTCCCGGTGTTGACCCTTGCCTGTTTCTGGACTCTGTACCTGCCTACCTGACCATTCTGCCTGTCTGCCACTCTGTACTTCCTGGACTCTGAACTGGTTTTGACCTTTTGCCTGTCCACGACCATTCTCTTGCCTACTCCTTTTGGTTGGAGTTTAAGATGTTTATTAATCCATCTGCCTCCTGTGTCTTGCAACTGGGTCTCACCTTGTGTCATGATAACTAGAGTCCAATTGAGAAGAGCATGGTCAAAGGGATGCACAGGAAGACTATGATAGGATGGAATGTATCCGCTCCACCTGACCCGGAAACAGGACGATGAAGTGGGAACAAAAACATCACATAGTGAACGTAGCATTTGCCTGATTTAAAAAAAAAAGACCCCCTAGCTTCCTGAAGTTACCACAAACTATGTCAACATTCCACCACCACACCCTGTTCTAATTCTCTGTTCCACTTTCCTCTAGAGAAAGAGGTCTTCTCTCTGAACAGATGGCAACCTTCTCTTCCTGTTTTGCTGGTGTGGGTGTGAGTGAGGGCAGTGTGTTAGTGTGTGTGTTCCTTTGTCTGTGTTTAACCCCCCCCCCCCCCCCCTACCCCATGTGGTTTTGTATAATTTGCTGTGTTCTCTCCTCACCTACTGTGCATAAAGTTGGAGGCTGGGGCTGGGGTGGGAAGTGGGTGCTGCAGCCCAGAGACCTGACCATCCAGGGTCTAGGTCCACACGGTGGGTGGGCAGCAGAGGCCAGGACTGCCTATCGGTGACCAGCACCACATACTCCAGTAGGCTGGCCCCGGAGCCATTGGTTCCCGACATGTTGGCGGAACCCATAGAAAGCCATGTTTCTGGAGTGGCGCACCAGCTCGGCTTCAGACATCGACTACCCAGCGCCACGCACATTCTGCATAGCATCAGCCATGAAGAGGATAGAGCTGTAGACGGTACCAAACAGAGGGGGAATGTGGAAAATGATCAAATTAACGTACTGATGTTACACAAATGCAAATATACAAAACCGGGGACACTCCAACGATCTGATTTAGCCCAAACTATGGCTATTCATGAAAAAACCCTTTAGCCCCAGTTCTCCTCAGCTCATTCAGCTGTACCAGGTGGAGCTTGATGTGTCTTGTAGGAGGAGTTTTCCTCTGAGTTCATGGTGGCGGTCAAGACAGCGTTGCATGCTCTCCGCGGCTTGCCGTGGATGACGAGGGCGGGGTAGTGCACGTCCTTGTAGGGCAGGCTGTAGAGCAGCGTGTCGTAGGGGATGAACTCGAGGGACCGTCCGTCAGACGCGTGTCCAGAGCAGTCTCCAACAGCAACCTCTGGTTACGCCCTCCAATCAGCACAATCAAACACAACCACACAATAGGTTAGTAGTAACAGGAGTAGTTGTATTTTTATACTGATTGTAGTACTAATAGTTGTTAGTGGTGGACAAATAGTAGTTTTATTGAAAGAAAAACCACAATGAAAAACCGTACTGTTTTCTGCTCTCTGGACCCTAGTGAGAGCCAGTCGTATGCTAGCAGGGCCCTTGTCTGTGGATACCACGGTGGTTACGCAGGGCATTGGCCACCTTGCTGACTGTGTCCACCCACACACATCCTCAGCCGAGGAGATGATCCCTATGTGTGCTCAGCGGAAGTGTCTCACCAGGCTGAGCGGCACCCAGGTGGGCGAGGGCACCGTGCAGGCAAAGGTAAGGTGCCCTACTTCAATCATCCAGCACATAGTTCACACAGACTCAAGAATAAAGAGGCTGCTTCACAGTAGCCAGGGTTGACAGGGCCCAGGAAGGCATTAGCCTGTGATTAGTGGCCTAGGTAACCTTTGAGTGACTTGGATGTCTGGCAGTCCTCATCGATGATGACGTACTCGAAGGTGGCGCCCAGAGACAGTGAGGGGTCATTGTTGATCGTCTCCACAGTTAGCCGCGCTGCAGTCTGAGGCAGGACCTTAGCAAACAGAGGGTCACATTTCCAAGGTCCCACTATCCCCGCCTTGAACACAGTAGATCAGGCCACATAGGACAAACAGACTGAAGGATGCCAGCAGGAACCACAGCAGCCAGGGTCCATGGGGAGGTATAAGGGAACTTGGCTTCTTTGAGGACTGGGGTTGTCAAATAGGTTGAGGCCACTCATGCAGTGAACTGTGAAGCTGGTAAAGCTGCCGGAGCATTGCAAGATGCCTCCTCCAGCAGATTCCACTATCCATCAAACACTGTCCTTCCCCCCCTAAAGGCCCGATGTCTTGTGAAATATAAAGTTATGACGACAGACATGGCTAGGTTTATTTGACGTAATTCAATAGGTTTATTTTCTCCAATGGGATGATTATTCATCATGTGTGGTGATGCTAATCTAATCAAGGCAGACAGGGAGTACAGATAGAAAAAGCCCTCTCTCTGTCCCCATCGACACCTGCCTACTAGCACTGTCACAGCGACCTGTCTAATCCTCAGTAGAACCGTACTCAACCTGTCGTTCCAGCTCCATGTGTTAGAATTGTGATTCGAGAGAAAAACAAACTCAATTCACATATTCAACCTCGCTTGTAAAATATCATAAATATCATATCATACAATTATCCTTATATTTCGTGTGACATGAAAACGAACCCTTATTACATATCCTTTTGAAAGACGTTGTGAGACATCACTACGTATCCTTTTGAAAGACGTTGTGAGACATCACTACGTATCCTTTTGAAAGACGTTGTGAGACATCACTAAATCCAACTCAGTCACACGTATTATTTGTTGGAATTAACCTGAAATGACATTTTAAACGAAGTTCTAATTCTTTAAGAGAGACATCCGAGACCAGAAAGTAGACACGTCTTGTGTTATATAGGACACTGTATATAGGATAACTATACTACTGTATAGTTATACTACTATAACTATACTACTCTATACTACATTCCCCAAACATTTAAATATCATTCATTGATTTATAAGAGCAATGCATTTGAACATTGACTTCATAAAGAAAGCAGCCCTCCTATCACCTGATGGGGTCAGAGGTCAAAGATGAGTGATATCTCACAATCTATTGATACGCTGCTAGCCGACATTGATACACAAACTTGTATTTGGCGGGTGCACCATCATCCAGCCTCAGCTTAGACAAGTCCTCACCATTTTAGCACAAATTCTCCCCTTCTGGAACATTAAGGTCTCTTCAATCCAGGGATGTTCCCACTCTAACACTGAACAGGAAAACCATGTTGAAATTGAAACTTAGAGTGGACCTTAGTAGTGGGAGTGAAATACTAAACGCTTGTAATCCAGTCAGTCATATAGTATCAGGAGTGACACATTGAGGACCTAGGGCAAATTACCTGTGGATTATATATACAATTATATGTATACATTTAATATATTAAATCCCATCTATCTATCTCTACCACTCTTAGTAACACCCCTCATGCTCAGAGTCCCCATGCTTGGCTTGAATGTGTAGCAATCCCCACTTTTGAGTGACTAAGTTCTTGAATTACTTAAATTGCTCATTTTCACAGCCCTACCAGTTTACCAATTTTGAATGCAATGTAATTGTAATAGGGAAATATTGGGCGAAAACATTGTCCCTTGAACATATCTTGAATTGATATCAGTTCAATAACCCTGACACTGGAGGAATTATTCATTGATGAAAAGCCAGTCAATAAAACAGCAATCACGTCGAGCCGTTAGTTTGTCCGAGTAAATAAGGGCATCCGTTTTGGGCAGCAGTGGGTTAGGTCAGACGCATACTAATGATCTTGTCATAGACACACAAGCAGCTTCTGTTTTATTTCTGAGCGACACATGACCAAAAGCACAAATGTTGGCAGCTCAAAAACAAATGGTGTAAGCATCACAAGTCAAGGCAAGAAAAATATGTTGACGTGATCAGATTGTCTCAGCTCATAAGCAAAACACAGCTGGCCGACATGTTGTCATATTCACAGTTAGACCTCTGTACGCTGTATTGCCATCACAGAAACAAGTTGTCGGTGTAGCACATAAAGCAATATAAACAATAGCCTCCCCCCGTCCCAGTCCCCCCCCGTCCCTGATTGTCCACAATACTCTCATGCCCCATATTGAGTGATACGTGTTTGCAACACGTTGAGAAACATGAACATTGGAGTTGTTTGATGCTCTATGGTTGACCGACCAGTGGTTTGGTGCTCTTCAGCAGTTCAGCGGCTGACAGTCTCTCCCCAGAGTTGGGTTTGTTGCTCCTCCGCCTCTGCAGAAAAGCCATGAAGTTGTCATTTTTGGAGCTTGACTTCTGGATAACCCCCTGGATGCCTTTAATGGGGGATCCGTAACCTTGTCTGCTGTCAGCTGTTTCTTTGCGACCCAGGAGTTTCTTCTTGGACCTTAAAAAAGGGAGACCGAAAGTAGCCAATTTAATACACTTGTGAAGAAGATTTTTATTTTTTTTAAACAACCATAAGTTGAAAATAATTCTGACAACATATTTCTTTGTGAAGTGTGGTAATGTTTGGTTATTTGTTGGATGGAATTATGTAACTCATTTAGTGTGCATGAAAGCGAACAGGGCCCATCTCTGTATCTCTTTTACTTACGTAATACGGGTAGTTTGTTTTGTGTGTCTATCACAATTCTATTTTGGGGAACAGTAAGTCCCATTACCTGTGTATGATGGTGAATAGGTCCTCAGTAGTTGACTGTGAGTTGTGCTCCAACTCTTCCTCCTCCTGCTCCCCGAGGCACAGTGTTCTCATCTGGGGCATTGCCCTCCTCCCTTCACAGTTCTCATCGAGGAAGAACCCTGTTGGAAAAATATAACACAGTATCATTTCCATTACTTCGTGCAAGAACTAACTCTTAGTTTAAGAACTAACTCATGCCATCTACATATTATTTGTACATATTGATTCGATAGTAACAACATACTATAAAGATGGTTACAGATGATGGTTACAGATAGCATGGAGAGTTCAAAACAGTGCGAATGAGTTTTTCTTATAAAATGAAGAATACCATCTCTTATACTGTGATGGTTGAGATCTTGTCCAGTATAGTCTTTGTCTTGGTATGCATTGGCAGGAGACTGGTATGCACTGGCCGGAGACTGGTATGCACTGGCAGGAGACTGGTATGCACTGGCCGGAGACTGGTATGCACTGGCAGGAGACTGGTATGCACTGGCTGGAGACTGGTATGCACTGGCTGGAGACTGGTATGCACTGGCTGGAGACTGGTATGCACTGGCTGGAGACTGGTAAGCACTGGCTGGAGACTGGTAAGCACTAGCAGGAGACTGGTAATCACTAGCAGGAGACTGGTATGCAGTGGCAGGAGACTGGTAAGCACCACTGGGCCCAGACCAGACATGGCTCCTATTACTCTTTTGTCCCAGTGAGCTGATGGAGGACATGAAGAGGACGTCCGGTTTCTTTGCGACTGGAGGGGGAACCAACTTCTTCTTCCTATCCAGTTCAGCTAGGAGAAATGAGGTCCTTCTCACATCCCTGGTCTCTGAATGGCAGGAGGCGGGTGGTGGGTGTGGGTCAATCACATCATACTGTTGCCTGTCTACAGCTTGCTGCCTCTCAACCATAACCCCATCACTGGCAACACGAGGAAGCTGATGCGACCTTTTAGGTTTTGGTCTCCTTTCCACCATATACATGTCCCCCTGGCTCTCTCTTGGTGAGGCTGGAACGGTCTCTGAGAAATGAGTAGAGACTGAGGAAGACTTTGCCAAATGTATCGGTGGACATTTGTGTGCAGGTGGCTTAGCAGCAACAGGTGGTTTAGCTTTAGGACTGTGGTGGACCAGTGGGCAGCAATCCAACTCCTGTTCCTGTTCCAGCTCCTCCTCCCTGATGACTTCAGGTGAGCCCTCCAGGCCTTTGTCAGAGTCTGAGCTGCTGACAGAACGCAAACGCACATTGCTGAGCTCCTCCTGGGTCACCACAGGCATCACCATCATGCTGGAGCTCAGCCTCTGTCTGGGTCTGGTGGTGCCAGACGACTCAGAGGACTCTGAGTGGCGCCGGGTGGCTTTGGGTTTGACCGCCGCCGGGTCTGGGAGAGGGACGACCCCTGGCAACTCCAGGGATAGCCGCAGCCTGCTGGTCCTGGCTCTGGGGGAGGTGGGCGAGGTGGAGGACTTGGGGCGCATCCTGCAGCCCAAGGGGGAGGGTCCTGTGATGGCAGATGTGAGGACAGGAGGGGGACGAGTCTCACACTGAGAGCTGGACTGGCCACTGGAGGGAGAGACTGAGGCAAGTTGTTGGAAGGGGGACTGCTTACAAGTTAGAGACTGTGGGCGTTGCAAGGGGGGAAGGGGTCTGACTGATTCTGACCTGCTGGAGGATTTTCTTCCCTCATTTACAGTAATACCCATAGCAGGACCTGAGCTTGACATGAGACAGCAGGGCTCAATAGACCTTACTTCACGTAGCTGCCCATTGTCGTTGACTGGTGGCCCAACCCGGGCCTGTACAGGCTGAGCAGGGGACTGCTCCAGGCCCAGCGCCTCCTCTGTCCTCGGTGTGGAGATGAGGATGAGGTCAGGCAGGAAGGAGTCATGGGGGTCAGGGTCCCTGTCGATATAAAGGCTCTTAGTCCTGTTGTCTCTGAGCTTGGTGGCAGATTCTCTCCGGAGGGACACGCTACGGGTTGGCGGCGCCGGCCTCCTCTTGGTCTTCCTCAGGATGATGCTGCGGGACCGCGACCGTGAACCACCGTGATCAGGGGAGACGTCTGGGCTCAACTGGGAGGCGTCGCCTCTGCTAGTGTCCTCTGAGCCGTTGTCAGGGCATAGGTGGACGTAGCTGTCACATCTGCTTCTGGGTGGGACTGGGTGTGAGGCAGTGGCTGCGGAGAAGGAGCGTCCGCGAAACACAGGGTTGTATGCTGGCAGGACCGTCTCCTCATTTTGAATGGGGATGACTATATTACACTCCTTTTCACCTTTTCTACTGGCAGTGTTGGCAGTGGCAGAGAACCCAGAGGATGTTGAGGCGTGGGGGCCAATCTGCTGGGACTGCGAGGTCACAGGGGCTTCTGAAGGGTGACATATGTTTGCAGCATATTGGCACGGGGACTTTACCACGTCAGGGCAAGCGGACGTCGCGGTTGGTCGACATGATGGGGCGTCCCAGTTGGGGGTGAAGGTGGAGCCTTTGGGCCCCTTCCAGGGTTGACTGGTACACATCAGGGCCCTGTGCTCCATGGCATCAGAGACAGGCCTGAGAGACCGGGCAGATCACAGGCTGATTGGCTGAGCAGAGATGGATCCTTGGTGAGATGGCTCCTCTTTAGAGAACAGGGTTTCACTATTCATTCAGCTGGATGAGAAGAGAGAAGAAACAAGTTGTGTGAGTGCGAGCATAGTGGGGTGTTCATCTTGGTCTCAGAAATAAAACCAATATATGCTATTCTGCCTTTTGTTCATTTCCCTTTTGAATTAAGACGTAGTCCATTGAGTACAAGGATACTGTATATAGAGAGATAGTGAGAGTAGGAGAGGGGCGAGAGAGAGCTGTGGCTGGGAAGAAGGAAGGACGTCAGAAAATGTCTGCTTATCTTGGTCTTGTGCTTGATAAAGAAAGAGTGGGTGTTTGCCATGGCAACTGCTACCTGTTCATCCATCGTCGGAGCACAAAAACTCTCCCAGATGAGATCTATACTGCGTGACGTCTGGTTTCTCACCATTTACAGTGCATTGGATGAACAAGATATGCAAAAGCTAATGCCAACAAAAAAAAGTCTGGTTTCTCACCATTTACACTGCATTGGATGAACAAGATATGCAAAAGCTAATGCCAAAAAAAAAAAGCCATCGCCATTAATAAAAGGGAAAGACTGTGTTAAAAAACGTACATTTTGATTGAGGTCGATTGACAAGCTCTATTACGAAGACCTCCCAGGTATATATTGAACAGGAATAAAGAGATGGTAGGAGCAGTGCAGTAATAGTTTCAAGGCTAGTATGATGACTGTTGCTTTGAGATCCACCCATTCAACAATGGAGTACTTGATAACACGTCTCAGCACAGTCAGAGAGAGTGCGGATGAAGTTAGCTAATGAAGATGGTCAATGCTGTTTCATGGGGGAAAGGGTCGTCTGTTATTGTTGGAGGGTGCACCTTCTTTTGGGACAACTAGTAGTGTAAAGACTGTTGTGTACAGCTGCTCTTGGAATCCCCCCTCTTTCATTGCTGGACTCAACCTTAATTCCTTTCAGTCCAAAATCCCTTTTTCCTTCCATTTTCATTTCCTCTCTATCACCTGCTTTCTACCTTGACAACTCTCTGAACAATATACTGTTTAGGAAAAACAAGATTTAACAGTTTCTCTCTTGTAAATGCTAAGTGGGTTATGATGGATTCAAGAGAATGTTTTTGCATGGGTCAGTTGCCATTGGGTAAATCCATTTGAATTGATTCACTTATTCACAGCACCCCTTTTGATTTGAATGAAACCTTCCGTACATATTTGCCCATTGTAGAAGTGCTCAGAAAGTGACTTTTTGGACCTGAATGCCAAAACATTCAGGAGATAAAGGTGATTCAATTTGACACATTTTGCATACCCTACCATACCATGAGACATCCATGTCTTCACCCAGGCTGTATCATAACCGGCAGGGATTGTGAGTCCTATAGGGGGGCGCACAATTGGCCCAGCGTCGTCCAGGTTTGGCTGGGGTAGGCCGTCATTGTAAATAAGAATTTGTTCTTAACTGACTTGCCTAGTTAAATAAAGGTAAAAGAAAAAAAGAAAACTCATCACTGGAAAAGATGAACGATTGAGATTTATATAATTGAAAAGATTACAAACAGGGTTGTCATACTATTTGATCATTTTTGCCTTTTAATGTCAACTATTTAAAAACATGTTAACTCTTAATTTTTTTCCCTTCATATTCACATATGCTTAGACCATATTTTACATAATCTGAGGTATTTGTGATGTGCCCGCCATCGGTTGAATACAGGGTGGGTGTCTTGAATACAGGGTGGGTGTCATGTTTTGACTGATAATGGGAATACAATTGAAATGTATACTTTCAAATGGTACCACAAAGATGGTTGAAGGTCCACACATCAGAGAATGTTGATTTGAATGGGAATATCTGTTGTTTTCAGTTATGCTGTCAATCCAGCATAGGAAACCTATTGAAACATACAAATATAGATAACAGAATAAACATGACCATTTAAGTTGACATTCGACGGTGGGTGGACCGGCGGTCATCTTTGTGGTAGTAATTAGAAGTTACAATTTAATTTACATTTCAATGGTGTACCAGCTAAATTAAGGTGGTCTGAAGGGATAGGTCCATTCTATGAATTCTATATCTATGATTGAAATGACAGCCACACTGTTCTCAAGAGCATGTTGTGTCTCAACCGATGGCTGACACCACACAAAAACCTCATATGATGTGAAATGGGGTCTAAGATACAACATATGCAAATATGAAGATTTATTTGTCTTTTTTTTTTTTAGGTTTATGTGTTTTTAGATCACTGACATTAAAGGTTTCAAAATGATAATTTCATTTTTTCCCCCCAATAAATAATAAAAGAGTTTGACAGCACTGTTTGTAAGCTTTTAATCCAATGACTCCAACCAACCATTACTCTGACATGCAGATGAATGAAAGTCAGAAAAATGAAAAACCGGGGTCTTGGGACTGATAGGGTTAAATTGTATCAATCTCAACCGTTTATCTTTTCCAGGGATGAAGACATGTCTCATTGTATGGTGGGGTATACAAAATGGGTCAACTTTGAGCACCTTTATCTCCTGAATGTTTTGGCATTCAGGTTCAAAAGGTCTCTTTCTGACCACTTCTACCATGGGCAAGAGGTGTGATGTCAAAAAGGGATTGAATTCAAATGGAATTACCCCATTTAGATATACTGGGGATAGGATCAGTCCCATTACCTTTCCTCTAACTAAACAGATAGATAGATATAAACACAGCTTGCAAACATTTGAAAGATTTGAATGAGTTACAGTTCAGATAAGGCATCAGTCAGGGCAGGAGTGCAGCCGTGCATGGGGCTGGGAGGGCATAGGCCCACCCACTTGGCAGCCAGGCCCACCCACTGGGGAGCCAGTCACAGCCGATCAGAATGAGTTTTTCCCCACAAAAAGTCTTTATTACAGACAGAAATACTCCTCAGTAATTGATTGGACATGATTTGGAAAGGCACACACATGTCTACATAAGGTCCAACAGTTGACAGTGCATGTCAGAGCAAAAACCAAGCCATCAGGTCGAAGGAATTGTCCGTAGAGCTCTGAGACAGGATTGTGTCGAGGCAGAGATCTGGGGGGTACCAAAAAATGTCTGCAGCAGTGAAGGTCCCCAAGAATACAGTGGCCTTATCATTCTTAAATGGAAGAAGTTTGGAACTACCAAGACTTCCTAGAGCTGGCCGACCAGCCAAACTGAGCAAACAGGGGAGAAGGGCCTTGGTCAGGGAGGTGACCAAGAAACCGATGGTCACTCTGACAGAGCTCCAGAGTTCCTCTGTGGAGATGGTAGAACATTCCAGAAGAACAACCATCTCTGCAGCACTCCACCAATCAGGCCTTTATGTTTGAGTGGCCAGACGGAAGCCACTCCTCTGTAAAAGGCACATGACAGCCCGCTTGGAGTTTGCCAGAAGGTACCTAAAGGACTCTGACCATGAGAAACAAGATGCTCTGGTCTGATAAAACCAAGATTGAACTCTTTGGCCTGAATGTCTGGAAGAAACCAGGCACCGCTCATTACCTGGCCAATACCATCCCTACGGTGAAGCATGGTGGTGGCAGCATCATGCTGTGTGGATGTTTTTCAGCTGCAGGGACTGGGAGACTAGTCAGGATCGAGGGAAAGATGAATGGAGCAAAGTACAGAGAGATTTTTGATGAAAACCTGCTCCAGAGCGCTCAGGACCTCAGACCGGGGAGAAGGTTCACCTTCCAACAGGACAAGGACCCTAGGCACACAGCCAAGACAACACAGGAGTGGTTTCGGGACAAGTTTCTGAATGTCCTTGAGTGGCCCAGCCAGAGCCTGCACTTGAACCCGATTGAACAACTCTGGAGAGACCTGAAAATAGCTGTGCAGCGACGCTCCCCATCCAACCTGACAGAGCTTGAGATGTTCTGCAGAGAAGAATGGGAGAAACTCCCCAAATACAGGTGTGCCAAGCTTTTAGCATCATACCCAAGAAGACTCAAGGCTGTAATCGCTACCAAAGGTGCTTCAGAAAAGTACTGAGTGAAGGGCCTGAATACTTATGTAAATGTGATATTTCAGTTTTTTATGTGTAATAAATTTGCTAATATTTCTAAAAACCTGTGGGGTAAATATGGGGTATAGTGTGTAATTTGGTGAGCGGATTTCTTTTTGCAAAAGTGAAGGGGTCTGAATACTTTCCGTGTGTGTGTGTGTGTGTGTGTGTGTGTATACATACAATACCATACATACATCATACATACAGTACCAGTCAAAGTTTGGACACACCTACTCATTCCAAAGGTTTTTATTTTTACTATTTTCTCCATTGTAGAATAATAGTGAAGACAAAACTATGAAATAAACATATAATATCATGTAGTAACCAAAAAAAGTGTTAAACAAATCAAAAAATATTTTATATTTCAGATTCTTCAAAGTAGCCACCCATTGCCTTGATGACAGCTTTGCACACTCTTGGCATTCTCTCAACCAGCTTCATGTGGTAGTCACCTGGAATGCATTTCAATTACAGGTGTACCTTGTTAAATGTTAATTTGTGGAATTTCTTTCCATCTTAATGCGTTTTAGCCAATCAGTTGTGTTGTGACAAGGTAGGGGTGGTATACAGAAGATAGCCTATTTGGTAAAAGATCAAGTCCATATTATGGCAGGAACAGCTCAAATAAGCAAATAGAAACGACAGTCCATCATTATTTAAGACATGAAGGTCAGTCAATTCGGAAAATGTCAACTTTAAAAGTTTCTTCAAGTGCAGTCGCAAAACCCTAAGCACCGTGATGTAAACTGGCTCTCATGAGGACCACCACAGGAAAGGAAGACCCAGAGTTACCTCTGCTGCAGAGGATAAGTTAATTAGAGTTACCAGCCTCAGAAATTGCAGCCCAAATAAATGCTTTACTGAATTCAAGTAACAGACACATCTCAACATCAACTGTTCAGAGGCGACTGTGTGAATCAGGCCTTCATGGTCCAATTGCTGCAAAGAAACCACTACAAAAGACACCAATAGGAAGAAGAAACTTGCTTGGGCCAAGAAACATGATCAATGGACATTAGACCGGTGGAATTCTGTCCTTTGGTCTGATGAGTCCAAATTTGAGATTTTTAGTTCCAACCGCCGTGTCTTTTTGAGGTGAACGGATGATCTCAGCATGTGTGGTTCCCACCATGAAGCATGGAGGAGGAGGTGTGATGGTGTGGGGGTGCTTTGCTGTTGACACTGTCAGTGATTTATTTAGAATTCAAGGCACACTTAACCAGCATGGCTACCACAGCATTCTGCAGTGATACGCCATCCCATCTGGTTTGCGCTTAGTGGGACTATCATTTGTTTTTCAACAGGACTATGACACAAAACACACCTCCAGGCTATGTAAGGGCTATTTGACCAAGAAGGAGAGTGATGGAGTGCTGCATAAGATGACCTGGCCTCCACAATCACACGACTCCAACCCAATTGAGGTGGTTTGGAAAGAGTTGGACTGCAAGGTGAAAGAAAAGCAGCCAACAAGTGCTCAGCATATGTGGGGACTCCTTCAAGACTGTTGGAAAAGCATTCCAAGTGAAGCTGGTTGAGATAATACCAAGAGTGTGCAAAGCTGTCATCAAGGCAACGGGTGACTACTTTGAAGAATCTCAAATTTAGAATATGTTTTGATTTAGTTAACACTTTTTGTTGGTTACTACATGAGTCCATATGTGTTATTTAATAGTTGTGATGTCTTCACTATTTTTCTACAATGTAGAAAATAGTACAAATTAAGAAAAACCCTTGAATGAGTAGGTGTGTACAAACTTTTGACTGGTACTGTATATATAAACATATACACATACATACATACATGTACACACACAAAAGCCTGTAAACACACACATGCATGCACACATTCATGCACACATGTTTGCACATGCAGATGCACACACTCACACGTGCATACATGCACCCACATATGCATGCACATTGCACACGCACACACAACCTCTCACAACACACACGCACACACACGCACACACACACACACACACACACACACGCAATAACAACAACGCTTAAAATAGAGGGCTTGCTGACATAATCATGTCCATGTTTTACCTTTCCAGATAGATGAGAGCGAGATGGAGATAGCGAGGGAGACGTGTACACACTGTAGATAGACAGAGACCCTCGACTTCCTTGAATAAATACATACTAATTTGAACAATAAACATGCCATTATTTGACATAAACCACACAGCTCTGTCTGCATGTCTACATACATGAAGTCAAAATGAGCCTATGACCGAATGAACGGACAGCAGTGGCATACTGTCATCTCGACCTTCCTGTAAAACAGAGCCTGATTAACGTGCCCATAAACCCCTCCAAACCCCTGTGTTGTCCCCCTCCTACCTTACAGCTTGCTTCAGGAGATAGAGCTGTGGCTTCCGATGCCGCACTCCTACATCCACTCTACAGTCTGCACCTATGGCCCAATGCATTCACGTGCTGTTGCCATGACAATTGGAAGTGGGCTGCTGCTTGCTCTGAGTTCGTCGGATGCTGAGAGAGGGAGAGGGAGAGGTAGAAAGACAGACAGGGGAGAACAGAGGATGGACATCAAAATTGTTTTCTGATGGTGTGTGGAGCACATTTGCCTCTAAGGGACAAGAAGGGTATTGAACAGTTTCAAAGAGGCTGGGACATCAAAATAGTTCTGTGGACTCAAGACAGCTGCAGCGTGACAAGAATTGACATACAGACTTAACATGACTTGATATTCCTGGTATGCCTTGGTTGGTTTACACTGAGGAGTATAGATAATGTAGGTACGTTTCTACTTCACAACCATGCAATGTACAGTGCTGTATTTGCAAGTCATTCCCAGCTGTTTTGCTAAGTTGACTTTGCCAGATGGAAATGTTCAACTCCAACAAATGTTGATGTAAATAAAAGCATGAAAGCTTGAGACACTTGAACGTCAACTTACAATCACCTCAGTTTTATTTTTATTTTTTTTATCTCAATGGGTGTGTCCAGAAGTTCATGTCATGAGTGGCTGCTCGCTCAGGAACATCCCTTCAGATGCTGTAGAAAGATAAACCCTGTTTATGTTCGTATCAGGGTTTAATAACAATCAACAAGTGTCATGCCGTACAGTCAAATTCAACTAAATTACTGATGCATGATGTAGCAGGTGTTGACAGTAACAACTGAGGCGAAAGATGACAGAGATGAGAAAGATTAACTGGGTCCGATCTCTTCGGCTAATGACAGTCTACCCTTTTTGTACTAATGGCGAGAGAGCTGTTGACCAACGTTTCACAACTTCTGGGAAACGTCCTCTGCACATACGTTTTCCTGCTAACTGAACAGTTCAACACATACATTGTAGTCTGACGACTCACACAAAATGATTCAGCTGATCTTTCGTTTTTTCATTGCGGAGAAGAGACTAACGTCCATGGGCGGGGTGTAACGTTTGGCCGGAGCTTGGAGTCTGGGTAGCCAGGCAAAGACTATTCTGTGATACACATGTGAATAGAGCATTTGGAGGCCTTCATGACCTTGGTGGGAATGCTGGGTTTATGACTATGCTAATCATAGCAAGAAAAGTAGACCCATTACAATACAACAGACAATTCATGCACTCAAACCTTACCGAGCTTTGCTGTGCCAATTGTTTCTTGATCAGAGTCAATGTGAATCCTTGAAATGAAAAGGCTGGGTATTATTCAAGCAAGCTTTGCTTCTTTCCCAAGAGTAAACTTAGATGGTGCATGAACATTCAATTTCTTCCTTTTTAATACCATGCCGACATGACCTACTAAATTGTATTTCAGTGCACTGAATCTTTATTCATTTGCCGCATTACATTAAGAAAAGTAAAGGTAGCAAAGGAATCATTGTACTTTTGAAATACTTGAACTTGCTACTGGTCATCTTCATGCCATGAGCCTTAGCTGATCATAAAGAGCTCAAAACTGAGAGTTTATTGAATGGCCATCAATTCACCATTCCATACTGACGTTATCAATTGAAACCTGCAACCCTGGTAGAACAAGCCTTTATAATATAGAAACCAAATCACGTACCTTTTTACATGCAGGAAAGGAGCTCACGATCAGCATCCTCAAGCTGCTGAATGAGATGGTGAGTTGTCTCTCTAGACCTGGCTGTAAACCCCCACTCTTGTCACATATGTCCCAATATGACCCAATGTTCCTCAAATGTAACTTCTAAATCAGCCCCTCCCTTAGAACACAGGAAGTGGCTGTGTACCAGGCGTTGTGACAGGAAACCAGAGCAGGGGAGTGATTAGGGCTGGGGCTCAATGATCAGGGTCAAGGGTTCAGTGGAAGGTGAGAAGCATCGAATGTACACCACACCCCTTGCTTCCTTACAGGCAGACATCATGCTCACACACCCTCCTGGGGATTGCTGAAGTTGATTGGGCGTCTTACAGTGATGATGGGGATATATGGATGGTGTAAAACATTACTGGTTATCAATTTTCCCTCAAAAAAATGGAGTGTGTTTACTGTGAACACTGAGGCTGTACCCGCTTTAAGTTACAGCTTTAACAGTGGCCAAGTAGACTACTGTGGCTATTTGATCATAATGTAGGCCTACCAGAGTCTCCTACCGTCAAAAAAAACGGAGGATATGCATCCCATAACATTTTAACATGGAAATAGCTGTTCTATCATTCAGCCTACAGTAGCAGCCAATGTGTGGGGCTCAATGCCTACATTCCATGAGACTTTTGAAAATAAATATGCAGGGCTTGACATGAACCTGCTTATCCACTTGTTCTTCAGACAAGGAGGTGTCTGAAAATGTTGTGTTTGATGCAAGAAACCACTTTACAAAAAAAAGAATCTGACAAATTATGCTATGCTCTGCCTATTGGCTACTTAGCTATTCAAGACAATCTCAAAATACAACGCTTCCCCTTTAAGACATCAAATAAAGCTCTTCACCTGACTTGCTTTTCAAAGATGGATAGAAATGCACACATTCTGTGCTCTTGTAGGAAACAACCACCCATTGTTGACTAGAAATTAGCTATAACTGGGCTAATAACTCACTAACTAGCTAAGAATATAAACAAAATGTGCACGTGGCTGCATGCAGCTCTCACTTTGATCTCAAAACAAGCGCATCTACTCGTGACCGCTGTAGCCTAAACACAGTCCAGTTCAAAGTGAATGGCACAGATCCATACAGTATATGGCAATGGCTATTTGCATATAGGCCTACTGCAGGTCTGATTGGTTGTGGCGCACCTGCCTGTGTAGAGTACAGGCCTGTCAACGTAATAGAATCCTACTCCAATGTGCTCTGCCTACAAGACAATCTCTTTCACAATTAGTTTTGCATAGTTTGTTTTGTTTCAGTATATTGCATTGAAAGTGGCAAATATTGGGTTGATTCGATCACAATTCCCAATGTAAGGGGGAAATGTCTATTGTGTTAACTAAAGGGGAAAACTGTAGAAAGTCGATTGCAGTTCAATCTCGTGCTACTCTGCGCTGGCTCATATTTCTTCTGTTGAGGCAGTCTTGGTGAGCTGCTTGACCACGCACGCGTGCACCTTAGAGAGAACACTGCTGGTGATAGTTAATTGGTCTTCATAATACAAGTACCAATAAAAATACTTTGCCAAGTCAAAGCTCAGTTTAGGGTCAATTTGTTTTTGACAGTCCTTTTCAACCAGCTAACGAGTTACTCTGTAATCGCCAGTGTTGAGGTCAAACTTTTCAAGGTCAAAAGATTTCAGCTGCCTTACGATTCCCTATTTTGACAGCTATTTCATTTCAGTTCCATGTTGAGGCTGAAGCTTGACAGTGGTTTCACTCAATTATAGCTGACTAAATCAAATCAAATACATTTTTATTTGTCACATGCGCCGAATACAACAGGTGTAGACCTTAAAGTGAAATGCTTACTTACAATCCCTTAACCGACAATGCAGTTTTAAGAAAATCCCCCCCAAAAAGTAAGAGAAATTAGCTAGCAAATAATTAAAGAGCAGCAGTAAATAACAATAGTGGGGTGCGGCGCTATACATACAGGGGTACCGGTACAGAGTCAATGGGTCAATGTGCGGGGGCACCGTTGTCGAGGTAATTGAAGTAATCATGTACATGTAGGTACAGTTATTAAAGTGGCTATGCATAAATAATAACAGAGAGTAGCAGCAGTGCAAATAGTCTGGGTAGCCATTTGATTAGCTGTTCAGGAGTCTTATGACTTGGGGGTAGAAGTTGTTTAGAAGCCTCTTGGACATAGACTTGGCACTCCGGTACCGCTTGCCGTGAGGTAGCAGAGAGAACAGTCTATGACTAGGGTGGCTGGAGTTTGACAATTTTTAGGGCCTTCCTCTGACACCGCCTGGTATAGAGGTACTGGATGGCAGGAAGCTTGGCCCCGGTGATGTACTGGGCCGTACGCACTACCCTCTGTAGCGCCTTGTGGTCGAAGGCCGAGCAGCTGCCATACCAGGCAGTGATGCAACCCGTCAGGATGCTCTCAATGGAGCAGGTATAAAACTTTTTGAAGATCTGTGGACCCATGCCAAATCTTTTCAGTCTCCTGAGGGGGAATAGGTTTTGTCGTGCCCTCTTCACGACTGTATTGGTGTGCTTGGACCATGTTAGTTTGTTGGTGATGTGGACAGCCCCGTCGATGAGAATGGGTACATGCTCAGTCCTATTTTTCCTGTGGTCCACAATCATCTCCTTTGTCTTGATCACGTTGAGGGAGAGGTTGTTGTCCTTGCACCACACGGTCAGGTCTCTGACCTCCTCCCTGAGGGGCCCTCGTGTTGAGGTTCAGCGTGGCGGATGTGTTGTTCCCTACCCTTACCACCTGGGGGGCGGCCCGTCAGGAAGTCCAGGATCCAGTTGCAGAAGGAGGTGTTTAGTTCCAGGGTCCTTAGCTTAGTGATGAGCTTTGAGGGCACTATGGTGTTGAACGCTGAGCTGTAGTCAATGAATAGCATTCTCACATAGGTGTTCCTTCTGTCCAGGTGGGAAAAGGCAGTGTGGAGTGCAATAGAGATTATGTGGATCTGTTGGTGCGGTATGCAAATTGGAGTGGGTCTAGAGTTTCTGTGATAATGGTATTTATGTGAGCCATGACCAGCCTTTCAAAGCATTTCATGGCTACAGACGTGAGTGCTACGGGTCGGTGGTCATTTAAGCAGGTTACCTTAGTGTTCTTGAAACATGTTGGTATTACAGACTCAGACAGGGAGAGGTTGAAAATGTCAGTGAAGACTCTTGCCAGTTGGTCAGCGCGTGCTCGCAGTACACGTGCTAGTAATCCATCTGGCCCAGCGGCCTTGTGAATGTTGACCTGTTTAAAGGTCTTACTCACATCGGCTGCGGAGAGCGTGATCACACAGTCGTCCGGAACAGCTGATGCTCTCATGCATGTTTCAGTGTTACTTGCCTCAAAGCGAGCATAGAAGTTATTTAGCTCGTCTGGTAGGCTCTTGTCACTGGGCAGCTCTCGGCTGTGCTTTCCTTTGTAGTCTGTAATAGTTTGCAAGCCCTGCCACATCCGAATAGCGTCGGAGCCGGTGTAGTATGATTCAATCTTAGTCCTGTATTGATGCTTTGCCTGTTTGATGGTTCGTCGGAGGGCATAGCGGGATTTCTTATAAGCTTCCAGGTTAGAGTCCCGCTCCTTGAAAGTGGCAGCTCTACCCTTTAGCTCAGTGCGAATGTTACCTGTAATCCATGGCTTCTGGTTGGGGTATGTACATACAGTCACTGTGGGGACGACGTCCTCAATGCACTTATTGATAAAGCCAGTGACTGATGTGGTGTGCCATCGGATGAATCCCGGAACATGTTCCAGTCTGTACTAGCAAAACAGTCCTGTAGTTTAGCATCTGCATCATCTGACCACTTTTTATTGACCGAGTCACTGGTGCTTCCTGCTTTAATTTTTGTGTGTAAGCAGGAATCAGGAGGATAGAGTTATGGTCACATTTGCCAAATGGACAACTCCATGGTGAAGGAAGTTTCATTTTGTCAGCTAACTAAATTATAGACATAGCAAAATCTGGATGTTTCTTTGGCAAGCAGAGCCTTTAAAGTAATATACTGCCACCTACAGGTTCCAGGTTTACAAACAGTTGTCTACCCATACTGGTATGCTACTGTCAGAGCAGGGGGATGCTCTGAATAACACATCGGTAAAGAATGGAGAGGGAGCACTTGACGTCATTTGGAGAATAATCCACAGGACCAATAGGATTGAAACAAGCAAGAGTCAATGCCAGCGAATTGCCAACATCACTAGCAGTGTGTCACCCACGTCTTAACGTCCTCCTGTGAGAAATCGATTTACAAAAGATTTGTTACAATAACGGCAAAAGACAAGAGGGGTGAGACGGCGCCAGCAGTTACTGGTGATAGTCTCCACCTGGGCGCTCCACGTCTCCATCTTCCCTGTTAAGGAATGCGCCTGGGTAGACCTCAACAAGCCATCGCAACATCACTTGACTGACTGATAGTGACACGCATGGATGCTCTGGTTAGTGGTCAGTTTATATATCTACATATTATGTGATGTTCAGGTTTAGACTACAGAGAAATGATAGACTAGAGAACCACTTTCTCACAGAAATGTCTTCGTATGTTTTTTGACCTTAGCAGGCCTTTATAATCAGGCGAGGGGGTACAATAGCCTACATGTGTGGATTAATAATATTGACGACAAGCCCAAAGTGAAACAACCCATATCTAATTTTTGGGCATCCTATTACTAATCGAAATGACAAAGATCTCAAATTAGATCAAAGACAACCCATTAATTTCCATGTTTATCCTTTCATTCAAGTTCTGCTTAAACAGCCAATGTGTGATGTCAATACTCCCTACAGAGGGGCTCTCGTTTCAATTTAACTCTTTGCTCTAAATGTTGAGTCAACGGAGGGAATCATAAGTAGTAAAATGTGGAGTTTTAGCAATGCATTCACTTCGCAATTTGCCGTGCGGCAGTCTAATGAGTCACATGTTTTATTTGGAAATATGTAAAATACACTCTTGAACGCAAATGTCTTTACACTGTACATTTCCTCCGGTGGTCACTCTGAAATTGTCTCTATCTCGCGCCCCCTCCCCTTCTCTGTCTTTCTCAGTGATGATTCACTCTCTGCCGCAGCAATGAGTAACCAATTCAAAAACACCTCTTCCTCAACCTGGGATGTTCAAGAAGGAGGGAATTCCACACCACCTCCATCATTCCAGTTCGAGCTGGAACCGGTGGTCATAAGCGTCAACCCCTGGGATATAGTCCTGTGTGTCACGGGAACCCTAATGTCCTGCGAAAATGCAATTGTCCTTGCCTTAATTATTTACACGCCCACCCTGAAAGCGCCCATGTTTGTGTTGATAGGGAGCTTGGCTTTTGCGGACCTATTGGCGGGGCTAGGTTTGATAGTGAATTTCACCATCACCTACATTTTTGACACGGGATTCGTGACGCTGCTATCAGCTGGACTGCTCATCACTGCTTTTTCGGCCTCCGTTCTCAATATCCTGGCAATCACGGTGGATAGATACCTCTCCCTTTACAACGCACTAACTTACCACACGGAACGAACGGTGATTTTTACCATCGTCACACTGGTGCTCATTTGGGTGACTAGCATCACTCTGGGCGCGCTACCGATCATGGGTTGGAACTGCCTTAAAGATGAGACGACGTGCAGCATTTGCGCCCCCATTGATAAAAGTCACGCCGCTGCGCTGGCGGTGACTTTTCTTTTTGTATTTGCACTTATTTTGCAACTATACCTCCAGATTTGCAAGATTGCGTTTCGGCACGCGCAGCAAATCGCCGTGCAGCAGAAGTTCATGACTACCTCCCACTCCTCCTCCCCCACCACTAAAGGGGTATCCACCCTCTCCATTATCCTTGGCACCTTTGCATTGTGCTGGATCCCTTTCGCCATGTACTCTCTGGTGGCTGACATCGGATATCCCCCTATCTATACCTACGTCACCGCTCTGCCGGCCATTTGTCACTCTATGATAAACCCCGTCATTTATGCTTTCAGAAATCCTGACATACAGAAATCTATGAGAATCGCTTGTTGTTGTGGATGTGTGTCTTCCAACTTTTCTCTGCGACCAAGGACACCAAGTGATGTCTAGGCAAACGTTTGAACGTTATAGCCTGTCAAGTAGTTACAAGCACATCACAATCTGACTGACTATGCCGAAAAGTTTTGTAAGTGTTTTTTGCGTGTGTGTGTATGTGTGTGTGTGTGCATTTCGTTTGTATTGAATAACTGTCCTCTTGTTGCATCTTTTACTGATGATAGAATTGGGATAGGCCCCTCTGTTCTCGAAATATAGTCGTTCAATCTCTCTAAAAGTGTATTGTGCCAGAGCTACTTGCACAGTATTGATGCACCTTTAATGTGGAGGTAGTAGCCTTCACTGTATAGTAAAGGCCTCATATTACACCCTTTATATTATAATAGATGCGTTTATAAGTGTACCCCACTGGACACAGACGTCAATTCAGCTCAAGTCAATTTTATTCCACGTTGGTTCAACGTTGATTCAACTAGTGTGCGCCCATTGGGACATGCCTTGTGCAGTTACTCGGTGTTGCTCATAAAGTATGCAGAGTAGCCTAGCCCCCTGACTCAATAGGCAAATACCTGTTCTGTGTCAGCACAATAGGGGGAAGGAAACAAACTAATTCTGAAGTCCCCGTATTGATTCAATTCATTTGGGAATAATGTTTTATCAAAGGTTGTTGAATGTTCATCCGAATGATGCTGAGACGTGGTAGGCTACTGACTTACTGCGTCTCTGCACCTTCAACACGATGTTGAAACTGTCCCCTCAGTCTGTAAAATGTTGGGGCAAGTGAAAGTGAGCTGATTTTGTGATTAGCTAACCTTTTATTGCGAGGGAGAAAGGCTGGAATGAGTGGACAGCTCAATTCAGCGCCGGCCTTTTCAGCACCATGGACAGTGAAACGTGAGCTATCACCCACTCAATAACGCACGCGTATGCCTGGTTATGCGAGCTCTGTGGCGTAATCTGCCATAAATAATACAGCAGCAGCAGAGAATAACCCTCACTCGTGTGCATATTGAATTCAAGACAAAAACAGCAACATAGTGTCAGCCAAAGTTTTCCAAATGAACGCGCCCAGACAGTATCACATATTCCCAGTATGACAGGGCCCTCTAAATGTTTAAAGTGGTAAACTCCTTACATTCGCCACGCACAACACTACTTGCTTATCATTACAATAGCCCACGTGCAATATCTGTACGCCCAAAGCCTACACATCCTCGGTAGACATAACACATCGACATCTGATTGCGGACAGACGTCATAATGTATTGCTTTATTGGTTATAACGTTGCTCGTGTTTTCACAGCGAATCAATATTTGTCACACCTAGATTAGTCTGTAGGGTAGTTGTACATAACAGGTGCAGTGCATCTACATTATGCAAACGATACAGTTTTGTTCCGCTGTTATGTCACTCGTTCCAAAAGTCGGTAAACACCAATTTTCTACGGAATGTCTTAATTGTTTTGCCTTACTATGTCTCACTGGCAATAATGTATAACTTGTGTATAGTGATAAACTGAATGACATGTATATGTTGGTTCTCAATAGAAAGTGATCAATATACTGAACAAATAGCCATTTGCCAGTTTATGACTGTATGGTACAGTATCAGCAGCTCTATGACGTCAATAATGTATGGTGTACAGCGCTTGAATGATAATGCAACGTCTGTTGTTTGAGATGTGTGTGGAGACCCCTTAGGCTCATCTACTGCCTATTCTCTAGTGGTGCAGCCAAAGAGCTGCAATAAGCAATCCACAATCATTGGAACCCCCTATTTTTTCAGTCAACATTGGTGGGAACTCTGCAACCAGTGTCATCACTATTGAATTGAAGTCGGTGTTGTGTGTGCCGCCAAGCTTTGCTTGTGTTAGTACTGTATGGAATGCTTGTGTCCGATTCAGATGATTCACTGTCGCTCATTCACCACAGTCAGCATGATTGATTCAGCTATTTAGTTCTCACAGGGGTTAGAAGTCCATAAGGTCTTATCGTATTGATATAAAGCTATATTTTTATATATTTATTGAAAAAAAAATGTATGTAGTTTGTTTATCTATTTTTTTTTTATCATAAATTATTCATTTTGTCTTTAGGAAAAAACGTATATGTGTCTCGTTCAATGTATTCAAGGAATTAATGTTTTCCAAAACGACGCCAAACGATTGCAACACTACTGTCAAATTCGTTTGCTTTCTCAAGATCCTGGACTACTCGTTGTGTTGCATTGGGGACTTCTGTTCAAAACACTGCACCATATTGTCCCCAAGACAGGGTTTTAGTCGAGGTTTTCGTAACAAAGGCAATCAACCAAATCTGTAGCACCTAGATATCCAACTAGGTGTCTGTGGGAAAGGTCAATAAATGTTTGTTTACCGCTCGTCTGTTTTGGGTCACTCAGTTGGGTCCTGGCTTGATGCACTCTGGGACAGATGGAGGCACAGTGACCGCTGCCGTGTGTGATGCGACTGCCTTTGAAGACAAACAGGATCTAACAACAGCTATCTGTGTCTGTCTGGTGTGGGAAAAGTCCATTGAACTCAGAAAGAGACACAGGGAGTAAATTCCAAAACACTGTACCACTGGAAGGTTCTGGAATTTTGGAAAGAACTACACCTCCAAAACATACAACAGAAGAGCTCTCTATGGATTAGTGGAATTGTGCGAAACATGAGATATTCATACTCACAAGGTCCTTATTAATTGTATTTGTACAGTACCACATCTAGTGGGGATTTACCTGTACTTATAAAATACCATCCTTAGAGTGTGGCTATTACAGCTGGGCAATAAATACTGTGTTCTCCCTGGGCTCAGAATGAGCTGTTCCCTTCCATGTTGTGGATCTTATGAGTTCATTTGTCCCTATGCCCTTCCTGCCGTCACAGATGGCCAGATGGCCCGACGTGGTGGGTGGTGGTCACACTGTACACGCAAAAAAAATAACGACGTACAAATGTCTCTCGGGACTAGTGCATAAATTGGTTGTTCACATTCGAGGGATACTGTACAATAGGAAAGTTGTGTCAATGGAATAGGTCAGTGATTTGCAATAAACAGCCACAAGAGGATCCAAGACAAAAGTAAGCCATCGTAACACTTATTTTCATTTTATTACCTCCTCATACATGCACTTTTGTTTTCCAGGTTCGATCAGTGTGATAGTCATTTCATATCTAGATACCCAAATTCATTTTACACACGCAGTGTTACAAAAAATCTATACAACAATGAATTGTAAAACACAGTAGTTGTACAAACACATGACTTAATAGAACACAGTGTTCGAAACACTGCTATGAACCCTCGCTCATCTCTTCCAGTAGAACATTAGTCAAAATGGACGACAAGCCCACCAGCAATCAGATACTATCTCTCCAGGCCTTCAACATAAAATAAGTGAGTCAGAAAAGAAGGAAACAGCAAGGCATTGAGATATTCTCTTTCGCTCACACACACACACACACACACACACACACACACACACACACACACACACACACACACACACACACACACACACACACAAAGTACAATAGAGAAAATAAACCCCTAAATAACTGCCATGTTAGGGTCTGTCTTACACAGTAGTCATTAGTCAACCAGCAAATCTTTAGCAAATTATGTAAACCAAAAACGACAACTGATGTTAAACACTGCCAGTTAGGGTATCAATACTCAACCACAACACTGTAAACAATTGAACAAAGTGACAAAATAAAAAGGAACGTCCCTCAGATAACAAAAAAGCCGTGTTGACGATACGGTTACAGCTACAGTATCATATGTCCAAAAGTATCCACCCACCTGATTAACACTTGATGTGACATCATCTTCATATGCACAGTTATCGCAAACAGCACAGCCAGAATAGAAGATGACTCGAAATAATACTTTTCAACTAACAAATATTTAAGTGCATTATTAAGTTAGATGAGTTGAAAGAATGCCAGAGCATCTTCACCTAGAAAACAACATCTGTGGTGTTGGTGTGGCTCATGTACAGGTGGAGGAGATGCATCGAATATCTAAATGCAACTGAAACCACGAATAATATTCAAACTACAATATCAGGACTCATGAAAGAAACACTTTCATACTGGACCATAAGTAATATATTATACTATATCATATTATATATATATATACGTATAAGCTTGCTGTGCTTGCTTTCAACAGATCCCCCCCCCCAGCCCCAGATCCACTGTGGTTTCCTCTCAGCCCATATCTGACTAGATAATGGATACTGTCATACTGTGTAAGCATATCCTCATCTACTTTCTCATCTACTTTCTCTAACAAGAGGTCTATCGAGACGTAGTGTGCGTTGACTGTGTGTGTGTGTGTGGTGTGTGTGTGTTTCCTGTTATTGGAATAGCAGCACTCTGTAGGTAAGTAAAGTAAGCCTAAGCCCTCTGCTCCGTCTCAGTCTGACCACTCGTTCTCCTCAGGCTCTGAGTCCTCATCGGATTCGCTGTACTCCACTGCGATGCGTCGGGACAGGATGGTGGCCACGTCGTTCCCCACTGGCTCCTTCTTGGCTTCCTGCTCACGCTGCTCCTGCACCTTCCTCAGCTGGATGCCTGAGGAACACAACACAACGGTCATCTACTGTACAGATGATACTTACTACAAACTGTCAAAATACATTTTCCATACAGTAAATATTTTACTAGAATAGTAGCTTTCCATGTACAGTAATGTAGACAGATCATGTAGTGTAATCCTGGCTTTTCCACCTAGTGAACCAGAGGATCTCACCTCTGCGGATGGCTGACAGCAGGTCGCTGCGTGCGTCACTTATCGGGATGCCTAGCACCTTGCCCTTCCTTGGCAGTGTTCCCCCAGAGGGGTGTATGGCATGGGCTGGAGAGGGAGCAAATGTTGGGGGGCCACCAGGTGGGGGTGGAGGAGGGGCAACAGGAGGTCCCCCAGTGACAGGGTGAGATGGAGAGGGGACGTAGCCAGCGGGTGGGGGCGGAGGGGGCGAGGGGCTGTAGGGGCGGGACAGGGTGGCCACGGTGCCAGGGGCCAGGGTGGGAGGCCCTGTTTTGCTGTCAAAGGCCGTCTGGGCTGAGGGGATAAGGGGAGGAGGTGGGGGCGGGGCCGGAGGGATAAAGTGCTCTGGCATCTGGTGACCGCTGTGGAACAATGACAGTAAACCAACCAAGTCAGACATAGTCTTTCTCACCATTCCAGCACTACATCATTAATGTTTGGATCAGATAAATGCCTGTGACATTTACTGTAGATAGAAAAGGCTTTCAGACTTGAATTCAGCTTAGATAAAATAGCAAAAACGGGCACAGAAGGAGGGACGAGAGGGGTAGCTGGCTAACACACCTGGCCTCTTTGGAAGCTGCGGGCCGGGGTCCGTTCAGGGATGGGTCTGCGGGTGTGGGTCCGTGGTGGGGCTGCATGCGGCCCAGGGAATGCTGGCGGGCTTGAGCTGCAGTGGTAGTAGCAGCAGGGGGGCGGTAGGCCCGGTCCAGAGACTGGGTCTGGTTGGGGCCTGTTAGGTGCTCCTTCCCATCAGGACCTAGCACAACTCCCTCCTGGGGTGGGTGGTTAGGGCTGGCAGGGTAGGACTGTTCATCAGACATACCAGACCTGGAACATTTAATCCACAGATAGAGGTTGATGAGGAGCAAGGGATATCTTCAATAGACGTTCAATATACACCTAGTCTCATGTCAATGGTCATCCACGTTTCTTTATTTGTCATCTCAAAAACCTGGTAACTTGGTATTCAAACATTATACTGTGAGTACAATGTAGAATATTAAATGTTAAAGGGATATTTCGAGATTTAGGTCGTTTTTCTACCTCCCCGGAGTCAGAAGAACTCATGATACCATTTTTATGTCTCTGCGTGCAGTTTTATTAAAGTTAACATATTGTTAGCTTAGCGCAATTGCTGAAAGTCTGCCGGTACAGTAGCCAGCTCCTCTCAAAAGCAAGGAAACATACCTTCTAAATACTCCAAAGCTTGGTGGTTGGTCATTTAACGTCTTACAAAGCTATACATAGTCATCGATATTTTCTAAATGTGCTTATTTGACTGATAATCACAAGAAACGAGATTCTATTCACATCCTCACTCTGACCAGCTGTCGCATAGAGATGTATAGAGGTCACAAGGTTGTATCTGTCCATTATGGCGTCTGTGAGCGGACGGGCAGCGCCATTGAGAAACATACACAACGTTGAGCTCTCTATACATCTCTATAACTAAATCTCTAAATCTCGCAGTATCCCTCTAAGGAACACGGAGGCTTTCGAACATTTAGGTAGACGGCAGCAGAAAGCAGATTTTGTACATTTACATTTTGTGATCAATTGTTCCTTGATTGATTGATTCAGTGCATCCCTACTGACCTGTCTGGAGAGAGGGATCCCTCAGAGGACATGCCATGGTAGGGTGAAGGCGTGAGGCGGGTGTCTGGACGGAACTCCTTGTCGTAAGCCATCATGTTCCACTCCTGACGACGGTTCCGGGCCTTCCTCACCTTCTTCACCTCCCGGCTGGGGTCCTCCACCTGTTTCTGCTCCTGAAAATGACAAAGACTGTGACTACAGCCGAAATACAGGGATATGGACTGCGCCAGAGGATTCCCTCAGAATGCAGTATAAACCCTACATATGGGAAAAAACTATCATCGACTACCATCATTATGGGACAAACATAAACCATAAACAGGACATGTAAGTGCTCATTTATTATGTATAAAATGCATTTCAATTCGGCTACAGTTCCTTAGACTAGTGGTGGATCTTCTTAGTCTTAGTTCTTAGTAAATAAATGAGCATGCTTCCTCTAATTAAGTCAATTTTAGCTATAGAGCTTAGTAGTGTTTGTAAGAGGTTTCTCATCTTGCTAAACACATATGACAAGGCTATTTTCTAACCATGTCGCTGTCTTCTCTCTAGCTCCCTCCCTCGCCCCTTAAGCCCTCGCTCGCTCACTCTCTCTTTCTCGCTTTCCTTTGCTTCCCATCCTCTATCTCTGTCTAAACACACGTCCACATCCCCAGGCTTAGGACGCTTGTACACAGACTGTCACGTTCCTGACCTATTTTTATGTTATTTTGATTATGTTTAGTTGGTCAGGGCGTGAGTTGGGGTGGGCATTGTATGTTGTGTGTGTTTTGGTTAGTCTATGGGTGTTGTATGTGTATGGGATAGAGTATTGTTAGGTTGTCTAGTTATGTCTATGGCTGCCTAGATTGGGTCTCAATCAGAGACAGCTGTCATTCATTTGTCTCTGATTGGGAGCCATATTTAAGGTAGCCATAGGCAGTAGGCTTTTGTGGGTAGTTGTCTTGTTTAACGTTTGTTGCTTGTCTGTGCACTTGCGTTATTTAGCTTCACGATCATTTGTTGTTTTTTTGTTTGTTTGTATAGTGTTTTCGTTTCATGTTCATCTTCGTTCATTTATTAAAAGAAGATGGCTTATTTTCCTCATGCTGCGTTTTGGTCCGAATCTCTTCCACACGATCGTGACACAGACAGTCTAAAAGGAGCAACGAGGTAATCCTGACAGGCCTGATGTTAAATGGTGGATGGAAGGAGAGCGGGTCTGAGAGGTCAAAAAACAGCCAACAGTCATGAGAGTATAGAGGATAAGAGAGAGCTGTTCTTGTCTATTAATGTTATGTGTTATGTCATGTTTCATGTTCGGTGCGGACCCCAGGAAGAGTATCCTAATAAAATACCCCCCAAAAATACCAAGAGCCAGCAAAGAGCTAGCAGCGAAATGTAGCAACATGTGTGAGAGGAGTGATTCATCATCGACGCGCATAAAACACACAAACAAACTCACACACACCTTGTCACCCGCCTTCTGCTTCCTCTTCTCCTTCCGCTTGTTTTCTGTTGCTTGGATCATCTTCTCCTTCCACAGATTAAAGAAGTAGGACGGGTCTGTGTAGAACTTAAGGCCATCCTTTTTGTCATCCCTGTATGACAACACATCCTCACCTGAGACTGTGCTTCGGCAATGCAATTGACACCTACACTTTTTACATGGTACATTATATAACTATGTTATAATACACATAAATTGCACATCCCCAATGCTTAATTCTGTATCCTGTACCTAAGGATAAATGCAAAGACTAAAGTGGGGTTCAGTAAGTTGTAATGTGATTGGTTGAGGGCTGACCTGTAGGGGCTGAGGATGTTGAGGGGTGGAGGTTTGTCACAGCGATGGTACATCTCCATGACAGGGTTGAGGATGGAGTTCCTGGACACCACCTGCTGGTCCTGGATGGTGGAGCTCTTGAAGGCCTTCCTCATGTTGATGTCCTGCAGCGAAACTGGGACCAGAATGCCAAGAATGAACACAATGAATGAACCCTCGAACACTGACTCATTATCAGCTATGAATGGCCATGGCAACCCAGTTTGCATGAGGAAGTTTAGAAGTTCAATAACATGAAAACTAACCACATTCATTAGTGGTGGATCAATGCTTCAAAAACAATTTAATAGGACCGCAAACAGAGACTCATGAATCATGATTAAGGTAAGCAGAGATGCTAAATGGGATACATACAGTGCATTCGGAAAGGATTCAGACCCCTTGACTTTTTTCACATTTTGTTACGTTAGAGGCTTTATTCTGAAATGGATGAAATTTAAAAAATGCCCTCATCAATCTACACACAATACCCCATAATGACAAAGTGAAACCAGGTTTTTAGAAATACCTTACTTACATAAGTATTCAGACACTTTGCTATGACACTCGAAATTGAGCTCAGGTGCATCCTGTTTCCATTGATCGTCCTTGAGATGTTTCTACAACTTCATTGGAGTCCACCTGTGATAAATTCAATTGATTGGACATGATTTGGAAAGGCACACACCTGTCTATATAAGGTCCCACATTTGACAGTGCATGTCAGAGCAAAAACCAAGCCATGAGGTTGAAGGAATTGTCTGTAGAGCTCCGAGACAGGATTGTGTCGAGGCAGAGATCTGGGGAAGGGTACCAAAACATTTCTGCAGCATTGAAGATCCCCAAGAACACAGTGGCCTCCATCATGCTTAAATGGAAGAAGTTTGGAACCACCAAGACTCTTCCTATAACTGGCTGACCGGCCAAACTGAGCAATCGGGGGAGAAAGGCCTTGGTTAGGAAGGTGACCAAGTACCCTATGGTCACTCTGACAGAGCTTCAGAGTTCCTCTGTGGAGATGGGAGAACCTTCCAGAAGAACAACCATCTCTACAGCACTCCACCAATCAGGCCTTTATGGTAGAGTGGCGAGACGGAAGCCACTCCTCAATAAAAGGCACATGACAGCCTGCTTGGAGTTTGCCAAAAGGCACCTAAAGGACTCTCAGACCATGAGAAACAAGATTCTCTGGTCTGATAAAACCAAGATTGAACTCTTTGGCCTGAATGCCAAGCGTCACGTCTGGAGGAAACCTGGCACCATCCGTTCGGTGAAGCATGGTGGTGGCAGCATTATGCTGTGGGGATGTTTTTCAGCAGCAGGGACTGGGAGACTAGTCAGAATCAAGGGAAAGATTAACAGAGAAAACCTGCACCAGAGCACTCAGGACCTCAGACTGGGGCGAAGGTTCACCTTCCAACAGGACAACGACCCTCAGCACACAGCCAAGACAACACAAGAATGTCCTTGAGTGGCCCAGCCAGAGCTCGGACTTGAATCCGATCGAACATCTCTGGAGAGACCTAAAAATAACTGTGCAGCGACGCTCCCCATTCAACCTGACAAAGCTTGAGAGGATCTGCAGAGAAGAATGGGAGAAACTCCACAAATACAGGTGCGCCAAGCTTGTAGCGTCATACTCAAGACTCCATTCTGTAATCACTACCAAAGGTGCTTCAACAAAGTACTGAGTCTTTACTCAGTAAGTACTGAAGTACTTATGTAAATGTGATATTTCACTGCAAAAAGTTTTAAAAAAACAGCTTTTGGTTTTTCATTATGGGATGGTGTGTGTACAAAAAAATACAATTGAATCCATTTTAGAATAAGGCTGTAACATAACAGAATGTGGAACAAGTCAAGGGGTCTGAATGCTTTCCGACTGCACTGTATACAGTATTCAGCATATCCCAGGCTGTATAATGGAAATCAATGTATTGGTGATTGCAGCAGCAGTGAGTCTGTGGCTCAGCTGTAGGGCACTGGTGAAGCCCTTGCATTATGCAACGGTATGTTTTACTTCGCTAATTACCACGGTGCTCTTAATTTGATGCTTATTCACGCTCTCATACCATATGCTGGGCTGTAACTTTGACTGAGTATCATCATGCTATAGCATGTACTGTATTATGTGACCAGTCCCCTTTCCTCAGCAGATTCTGCCAGACCCTTAACCCCGTCCCTCATAACCCCTGTCACCCGCCGCCTCCACCTACCCTCCTCCACAGTGGAGTCAAGCTGGGTGACTTTGACAGCCAGCAGGTCCACTCTCTCCTGGAGGCTGTTCATTCTCATGTAGAAGCTGTTGGCCTCGTTGAACAGCTCCCCGAAGATGTCCTCTGCATGTCGACCTGCATTCACGAAAACACACAACATGCATTAACAGAGGTCAGGGTCAGAGTAGGACCACGAAAATGTACCTTTAAAATAACCCCATGCATTACATGTTAAAAAAAAATACTGCCTGAAATAACTTGGTTAAGATTTCATTTCCATTCAGCATTCAGTCAGTCAGTGTCAGTCAGTCAGCAGACAGACAGACAGTTAGTCAGTCAGGTGTGTAGACTTACTCAGTCCCCCCAGCTGTTTGATGATGGCTGCCAGGGTGCTGTTAGTGACACACTCCAGCTCGCTGGTGACCCCGTCCGGCACGGCTCCACGGCACAGGTGCCTGGGCTCGATGCATCTTTTAACCAGCGGCATGGCAGCTGCACCCTACACACACTCACCTACAGAGAGCCAGGGAGGAAGGGGTAAAAAAAAACACTCCAATTAGCACATTCATTGCGGCTATAGAACAATATAACTCAGTCTTCAGTGGAGCAATCTATATTGAACGCCATGTTGTGTGACACCTCTGAATAAAGAAAGAGTCAATAGGCGGGGGAGAGAGAGAACGAAGAGACCCGATAGAAACCATGTAATCAACCAACAGAGGGAAATCACAACATCTACAGCAATGGTGCAATCATATGGACTAATAATGAAAGGTGTGCCGGACAAAGACCTGGTATTGTCAAAGAAAAGAGGTTGAGAGAAAGCATTTATAAAAGGTAATGACTTCATTAGTATGACACTATGATTATAGTAGTACTTACTTCGTTTGAAAGGAAGGCAAGGGCAATCAAAGGATGCCTGGAAATTAGGATTCAAAGGTCGGGTGGCACAGACTAGAGAACCAATGAAATATTAGGACAGTATCATGGCCTATTGCACCATGGATAGTGCGTGATTGACAGTGAGTGTGTGTGTAACAGGGAGTGTGTGTGTGTGTGTGTGTGTGTGTGTGTGTGTGTGTGTGTGTGTGTGTGTGACAGTGTGTGTGTGTGTGTGTGTGTGGGTACGAACTCTGTGCTCAGCCCATCAGGCTAATGGGTAGTGGCCATCTAGCCTGAATCTCTCCCCACACTGCCCTAATGCAGGCTGGCATGCCTGTACACAACCGCCTGGCATTCATTTACACGACCCACTGCCTACTGCTCAGCATGTCCCTATAGTGGAGACAATGGAGGAGACCTCTCTTCCTCTGGCTCACGTCCCTCTTTCACAAGTGTTCTCCCTCCTATCTCTCTCAGTTCAATCACTATATTTATAGGCCTTTACATGTCGTGTCTCTTTCAAGCACTGGTCTAAAAAAAAAGATTGCAAGAATATGCAGAACAAAAATAACCCAATAAGCATATCCAATGACAAAGAGCTTGGATCCAATGAGAATGGGCTTTCATCTTCATTTGGCATTTGGGCATATCAAGTCTAAAAACAGACTTACCTACAGTAAGCTTACAAATTTAGCTCGTGAGATAGTATTAATGTACTCTATGTACCTTATCGAATGAAGGCTATTCTATTCATGTCAATGGATGACTAATTATAGGCTTCAAAATCTTGTCTATTCTGTGATCGTGTACACCGAAGTGTATTGCATTGGGGGTGGGGTGGGGGGGGGGGGGTGTAGTGTGCATGCAAACAGCAAGGGGCTCTACTATATCAGAGCTACAGTCTGGGGCCATCGCCATGGCAACCTCCAAGGACCTTCCCTTATGCTCTGCTGCCCATTGCAATGTGATGAGAAGTACATTTGAGAGAAATAGAACAAAGCAATCATACACACACTGTAGTACACTGCAAATAAAAACATAGGACCAGACAAAATGAAAAAGAAATGAATACACAAAACATATCAACATAGGACCAGAAAGACAAAGAACATTATTAGTTTTCCTACATCAGCACATCATCTTGCAATGTCAGGCTTTAATTATATGTCTCCTATTTCAAATAAATAGGCCGAGATGTTCCCCAAGGCTACAGAGTCCTTTTTGCAGCTGTCAAAAATTGCAATAAATTGGCACGGTGAAATAGCTAAACATGCGTAAACAACCTCAAGGGGAACCTCTAGCAGGGAAACACAACCTTATGCATGGAGACTATCACAGAGAGACGGGTTCATGATACTCTCTGGGGGATGGGAGTATGGCCTTTTAGCATGTCTGCTCTGCAGCTCCTTGGTTATGTGTATATGTACAGTTGAAGTCGGGAGTTTACATACACCTTAGCCAAATACATTTCAAATCAGTTTTTCACAATTCCTGACATTTAATCCTAGTACAAATTTGCTGTTTTAGGTCAGTTAGGATCACCACTTTATTTTAAGAATGTGAAATGTCAGAATAATAGTAGAGACAATGATTTATTTCAGCTTTTATTTCTTTCATCACATTCCCAGTGGGTCAGACGTTTACATACACCCAATTAGTATTCGGTAGTATTGCCTTTAAAATGTTTAACTTGGGTCAAACATTTCGGGTAGCCTTCCACAAGCTTCCCACAATAAATTGGGTGAATTTTGGCCCATTCCTCCTGACAGAGCTGGTGTAACTGAGTCAGGTTTGTAGGCCTCCTTGCTCGCACGCGCTTTTTCAGTTCTGCCCACAAATTTTCTATCGGATTGAGTTCAGGGCTTTGTGATGGCCACTCCAAAACCTTGACTTTGTTGTCCTTAAGCCATTTTGCTCCAACTTTGGAAGTATGCTTGGGGTCTTTGTCCATTTTGAAGACCCATTTGTGACCAAGCTTTAACTTCCTGACTGATGTCTTGAGATTTTGCTTCAATATATCCACATAATTTTGCTTCCTCATGATGCCATCTATTTTGTGAAGTGCACCAGGCCCTCCTGCAGCAAAGCACCCCCACAACATGATGCTGCCACCCCCATGCTTCATGGTTGGGATGGTGTTCTTCAGTTTGCAAGCCTCTCCCTTTTTCCTCCAAACATAACGATGGTCATTATGGACAAACAGTTCTATTTTTGTTTCATCAGACCAGAGGACTTTACTCCAAAAAGTATGATATTTGTCCCCATGTGCAGTTGCAAACCGTAATCTGGCTTTTTTATGCTGGTTTTGGAGCAGTGGCTTCTTCCTTGCTGAGCGGCCTTTTAGGTTTTATCGATATAGGACTCGTTTTACTGTGGATATAGATACTTTTGTACCTATTTCCTCCAGAATCCTCCCAAGGTCCTTTGCTGTTGTTCTGGGATTGATTTGCACTTTTCGCACCAAAGTGCGTTCATCTCTAGGAGACAGAACGAGTCTCCTTCCTGAGCGGTATGACGGCTGCGTGGTCCCATGGTGTTAATACTTGCATACTATTGTTTGTACAGATTAATGTGGTACCTTCAGGCATTTGGAAATTGCTCCCAAAGATGAACCAGACTTGTGGAGGTCTACAATTTTTTTCAGAGGTCTTGGCTGATTTCTTTTGATTTTCCCATGATGTCAAGCAAAGAGGCACTGAGTTTGAAGGTAGGCCTTGAAATACATCCACAGGTACACCTCTAATTGACTCAAATGATGTCAATTAGCCTATCAGAAGCTTCTAAAGCCATGACATCATTTTCTGGAATTTTCCAAGCTGTTTAAAGGCACAGTNGAATTTTCCAAGCTGTTTAAAGGCACAGTCAACTTAGTGTATGTAAACTTCTGACCCAGTGGAATTGTGATCAAGTGAATTATAAGTGAAATAATCTGTCTGTAAACTATTGTTAGAAAAATTACTTGTGTCATGCACAAAGTAGATGTCCTAACCGACTTGCCAAAACTATAGTTTGTTAACAAGAAATTTGTGGAGTGGTTGAAGAATGTGTGGTTGAAAAATGTGGTTGAAAAACGAGTTTTAATGACACCAACCTAAGTGAAAGTAAACTTCCGACTTCAACTGTACGTTTACTATCTGGGTGAACTATCCATTGGATCATTTATACATGACTCTTATTTATTTACTGACATAGCTTATTGTTCAAATATGAATGAGTGAACTTTCTGTTCTCCTCTGTGTGTTAATTCTTCATGAATGATTACTTTCACACACAAACACTGCTGTCCCCTCAAAAATCTATTGGCCTCCAGTCTGTTGCTGGCATCTGCTAACCACTACCCTCTTCTGCATTTTTTTGCCATCCTTTCCATCGCTCACAATGCCCCTTTCTTGTTGGAGTTCCTCACTATTCAAACTAAGAGTGGCTCTCAGAATCTGGCTAAATGCTACCATTGATTCCCGAAACGTCAAGTTGTGTGTCTTTTCTCTCATCTCATTCTTGTCTCCTCTACTGGAGCCAGTATAGCATGCCGCCACAGCCTCAGCAGCCTCCGCACAGTCATGGGAAGAAAATGGATTAATGAGTGGAAACCATAGCAACACTTCCACAGTGCTGCTAGCATGACACTGGCTCCAGGCGTCCTTTTACATAATCTATGTTCAGAACAAGATAGTAGAAACTCAATTATCTACTGCATTCCTCCCATCGCAGACCTAGCAGTTCAGCCGTAGCCGGTGGGTGAATCTATTCAAACGATGTAAGAACAATTAGAATATGTAAAGATCAGCACAAATATACAAGCATTTGAGTCAAATATACAAGCACAACACCCAACTTGACAGGTTTCTCCTGCTGCTGAGATGAAGTGAATCCTCAAAGAACTGTATGGAGTCCATCGAAGTCATGACACCTGTCGAAAGCTGCCGAAGTCATGACACCATAAGCCTCCTCCATTGCTTAAAAAAATGACAAGGTGCAAACTGTCACCGCAATTAAGAACACATTTTATGGCCTACCCTTTGTCATCCCAAATCAATCAAGATTGCCAAACTACCATTTGAGTTGACAAATAAAACAAGTCAACCAAGAATTGTCTGTCAATCATACAAGGTCATAGACTACCAAGGCCAACCAAAATGTGTTCCATATCAGCTCTGAGGCCCCTCTCCTATTTCTTTCCTACAAGCTGTTTGAGCCCTTGGTTGCAGAACTGTGCCTCTTTTAATAAGAAATATGCCCAAATATGGGGGTGACATTTCAGACTAGTGATACTGCTGTTAATGCTGTTGTCTGTTGATAATAATACCTGCCATTTAGCCGACACTTTTATCCAACGCAACGTACAGTCATGCATGCATACATTTTACGTATGGGTGGTCCCAGGATTTGAACCCACTAACCTGGCGTTAACAAGTGGTCTACCAACTGAGCTACAAAGGAGACCAATCATCTCAGAACACTTGGACTTCTCATCTCATAGGGTATACAGTATGCTTTATTTAAATAGTGCATTTGGGTAACACTTGTGCATCAGTTACACCTGTGTAATTGGCAGGTTGACATTTTTGGGGGGGCTGAATCACGTTCTGTAGCAATTCGTTACTGTAGTATTCACGTTGTTTCACAGTAACCTAGTTTAGTAAGCCTCATTTCTTTGTAACTTCATAGGAATCGATGAGCAGATATGTGACCGCACCTGCAGCCTCATGCAGGTACAGCTTGCTTTTCCCCCAAAATATCCATATGACTTAATTAGTAGTCATCCTTCATTGGACATCTGACTGACTAGAAATAATGACATCAGTGATTTCTTGCAGTTGGACTGATGATTACGTCATACATCCTGCCATTGCTGCTTCTGCACAAGCATGTGATTTGTAACGCAAAGAGAACAGAACAGGTGTTGGTTACAACCATAGGCACAGGGCTACAGCAGTTAACCAGTGTTCAAGTACAGCTGAAAATGGGATAATCGTGAATGTGAAGAGGAAAAGCAATATATTGATTAGAATTGGCCAGGATACGGGTGTCTTGTTTGCATTTCGAGTGGTGAGAGCGTCAATCTATGTCACTAATTCCAAGGCACAATATCTGTCACGCAAACATATATTTTTCTTTCTCATGCAAGCGTTTCTTATATTGTAAGATTATAATAAATAGAGCCGGTGTCACCCGCATCCCCTCTCTTCTTGTTAAGATTTTTCCCCCCACACAAACACATTATATAATTGGAAATAGTTATTGTGCCATGTATAATAATGATGTCTTATCCTAGCGATCTAAGAACGGTAAAATGGTACCTAAATCTACTTACCACTGGTTGTTTATCTTTCCCTTTACTTTTTTTTTTTTTTAAACCTCCTCTCGTTGCCTGTATTATTTGGCAGCTATTTAGACATCACGCGTGGAATAGATCTCTAGGTCAAATGCGTTACTGCGCGCTACCATCACTACCGATGAATTATCGAAGTCAAGGGAATGGACGACGATGCTGAAATCTGGATTCCCTTATGTCTGCATGTGTGTTTCCTTGGCAGCGTCGGCTTTCCTCCGCGACCGCGGAACGCGAACGCTCTGCAGCAGCGAAACCACGACGCATGCGTACATGGGCTCATACGGACCACCACCCTGTGTTTCAAAGATGCCACAGAACCGAAAAAAACATATGAATACGCAAAAATGACATACATGCTTTATCTGTCAAACAGCAAAGAGCAGACCGCATAGTATAACGGCATACCGTAGCTGTGACAATATGGCTTCATCCAATATGCACAGGCCAGGCTATGTGATAATCGCATGTTCCATGCTTCAGGGTGGGGGGCAGTACTAGTGTGCTATGCTGTGGAATCTGTGGGAAAGGGTGAATACAAGGGACTCTTATTGTCCAGGGTGAGAAGTGCGTGTGTGAGTGTGTGTGTTTGTTTGTTTGTGTAGCACTGCCTATTAAAGTGGAAAGATGCCTATTCATGCATAGCTTGGTGCGGAATTAACCAGAAGCTTGGATGAGCATTCATTCTTTCTCTTGCATTCACTCTACATCTCACCCACTAATGACAATGCAAAAGGGTCAAAAGTCACAAATATACATGTATATCAACAATGGCTCTTACAGTTGTACCTTTACAGTTCTTTATATTGGCAATAGGATGATACTTGGTATTGCAATATACCGTATCTAAGAGGCTGAAAGCAAATTTGTACAATTAAATCGTTAAGCAAAAGTATTCGGATGAAAGGACAGGGGTGTTTCAACAAGCTTTATTCTTGATATCTAATGCTAATGAGGTGACCTTTGAAATGTTTTAAGTCTTTGTTGCTGCACGCATAACATGGTTTCTAGTAAAGGGCAAACCAACCATATACCCAAGACTAATGATGGAAATTGGAAGACCATACCGATTCAAACATTGTATATCTGAAATCCTCTACAATAATAGCATGCGCATGATCATTTACATTGAGTCAGTGCCGGACAATCGTCTGATAAGAACTTGATCACAAAATAAGAAAATAACATGGGCCCATCCCTAACCTCGAAGGGATTGGTAATCTTCGAGAATCCTGTAACAGTAACCTCATGATGTATATTACATGTTAGAACTGCGGACAAAGACAACACAGATCATAGCATATTAATCTGTCAGGAAAAATGTACCGGAATAGTAACAGTCCTCTGGGAATGAGGAGTGAAACATATCCGTGACCAATGGGACATACGTTTCCTCTTCAACTGTCACTTGAATCTATCAGACGGGCAGAAATAGAAGATCTTCTGGTGTGAAATGAAATGTTTGTGTGCTATATTCTATGTTCCCACATGGTGGCACTGTGGCTCTATGATTAGAGCGATACATCAGGTGGTTTTCCTGTCATGCCATCTGTGACCTCTCACAGCCCTGTCAATGAGAGATGCAAACAGCAGCGCAGTTAACGGACATTTCACTACAAAGACCACACTGAGTATGCACTTATTACGCACTAAATGTAATGCAAATATTAAAGTTTGACACAGTACAGTATCAATGTCTTTAGTCACATTGTGCAGCATTGTAGATTATTCCATATCTCATATTTATTTACATGTTCGGGCAGGGAGACATTGAGTACGTCTCCTGTGTTTGAACAGGGAGCGGAGGTGGGAATATCCAAGCAGTGACATGAGGCAACAGCTTTGTCACCACAATGTTTTGTATGTAGAGAGAGAGAGAGCCTGGAGTCCAGCTAGCTAGTTCAGACACAGCTGACATGCTCAGCGGGGGTGGGGCAGACACTGACCAACTTCCCTAACATCCCAGAACATTTTTCCACTCTCTCCAACCTCATTCGGCCTTTAACGCCCCCACTATTCCCATTGTGGCTGCTACAGTTACAGCCGTTGGCATCTTCCCCGCAGAGAATAGGGGTGACGGTATAAACAGGAAAGACAGGGTTGACTGGGGTGCTCTTGGCTGACGGGCTGTGGTAGATACACCGCAGGTAGCGGTGGAAGGCCTGTCTGTAAGTCCTGTTGAATAGAGTGTAGACCAGTGGGTTCACACCAGAGGAGGCATATCCCACCCAAACGAAGACATTTAGGAGCACTGCCAACACCGGCTTATTGCACAGGCTTATTACCGAGTCCTCACACAACACGCTCAGCACGTTGGTGATGAAGAACGGACACCACATCGTCAGGAAGAGGAAAAACACCACACCAAGGACCTTGGAGGCTCTCCTCTCATTTTTGATTGATTGAGCCATGCCAGGTTTCCCGCCAGGTCCCCCTGGCTCCTGCCTCCCTGCTGGAGAGACGGGCCGCGAGGAGGCTTGAGAGACGGAATTATTGGAGGCTGCAACAGCTGGCAAGGCCTCGGGACTAGGGTCCTGTTTGAGGAGGCTAAGACTGTCCCCTCCGGGGAGCCTTGGGGTGATGCCGAGTAAGGTAGGCCGGTCGATCGAAGCCATGCCTCCGTGCAGGTAATCAGAGGCTTGGCACTGCAGCACGCGCATGGTCAAACAGTAGCTGACCACCATGACGACCAGAGGGACGAAGAAGGCTACGAAGGAGCCCACCAGGACGAAGCTGTGCTCGTTCAGTACACAGGTCCCGTTGGCAAACACCTTCCCCTCGTCATACAGGCCAATCACAGGGATGGGCATGGAGATCACTGTCAGAGAGAGAGAGAGAGAGAGGAGGAGAGAGAGAGAACGAAAGAGAGGAGCAGAGAGAGAAGCAGAGAGAGAGAGAAGAGAGAGAGAGAGAGAGGAGAGAGAGAGAGCAGAGAAGAGAGAGAGAGAGAGAGAGAGAGAGGAGAGAGAGAGAAGAGAGAGAGAGAGAGAGAGAGGAGAGAGAGGAGAGAGAGAGAGAGAGAAAGAGAGAGAGAGGAGAGAGAGAGAGAGAGAGAGAGAGAGAGAGAGAGAGAGAGAGAGAGAAGAGAGAGAGAGAGAGGAGAGAGAGAGAGAGAGAGAGAGAGAGAGAGAGAGAGAGAGAGAGAAGAGAAGAGAGAGAGAGAGAGAGAGAGAGAGAGAGAGAGAGAGAGAGAGAGAGAGAGAGCGAGAGAGAGAGAGAGAGAGAGAGAGAGAGAGAGAGAGAGAGAGAGAGAGAGAGAGAGAGGAGAGAGAGATAGAGAGAGGAGAGAGAAGAGAGAGAGAGAGAGAGAGGAGAGGAGAGAGAGAGAGAAGAGAGAGAAGAGAGAAGAGAGAGAAGATGAGAGTGAGTAGACGAGATGTATGAGAGATGAGAGAGAGAGAGAGAGAGAGAGAGAGAGAGAGAGAGAGAGAGAGAGAGAGAGAGAGAGAGAGAGATGGACGGGACAGGACAATGAATATCACATTTAAACCAATGCACAAACACAGCTCCATCTATCTCAAAACGTCATGTTATTAAATTAGAGAAGGGGAGAGATCATAGTGATTCATATTAACCACCAGAGGCTTTCAAAAAAGGACACGAGGGCGGAGAAAATAGTTTGGAGTTTTTTGTTGTTGATGAAGTCGACAGGCTCACAGGTTGCCTGGCTATCCGATTTACGCAAAACCAAGAAGCCTGTCCCGTCGGCAACCATTTAGAGCATCTCTCAGGGTGAAGATGCCATAAGGCTCCCCTTGAGAGCCCCAGGAGAGGTGAGAGAAAAGTATTCCTTCTTGACAGACAGTAGAGAAAGAAAAATAAGGTTTCAAAGTAACTCACTATCTCTCGCACGCAGACAACACCGTGGGAGCAAATTGTTTAGATCTGTTGTTTTTTCTCTTCTATTTCCAGTAGCTATGTCAGCAGGAACTCACCTATGGAGATGGTCCAGACGAGGGCGATCTTAGCCTTGGCCTTGGAGAGGGAGTTGGAGCGGCTGTGTTTGATGGGGTTACAGATGCCCACATAGCGGTCCAGTGAAATGGTGCACAGGTGCATGATGGATGCTGTGGAGAACAGCACGTCTAGGTAGATCCAGATGGGACAAAGGGGTCTGGGGAAGGGCCACAGGTAGTCTGAAGAATGGACAGGCACAGTTCACCAAGAATTACTGACATTTCATTGTCAAATAGGAACACTTTGACATTTTGAAATTCATTTTGAAATTCAAAAAAACATTTTGAAATTCATACCTGAAATGGAATTTTCACATGTGAAATAGCTGTTTTTACATGTTGAGCTTAAATGTATTTGCAGTTTCATATATGACATTTGCGGTTACTATGTTAAAAACTTTCCCATACTGAATTGCATTTTTAAATGTGAAAAACAGTCACATGTGAAAATCACATTTGCTGTTTGACATGTAAAAAAACAAACAATCGCATGTAAAAATCGAATTTGCAATTCCACGTTGTGAAAGTTTTTCACATACGGAGCTGCATTTTTTTTTGTCATGCGTGAACTTGCAATTCCACATGTGAAAGTGAAAATCTAATTTGTACTTTCACATGTCAGAAAACTCCACATTCACTCCAATATTTGTAAACAAACTCAATTTAAACACAGTATAGCTCAAAAACATGGTTAACGCTATAATTGGGATATAAATGGTGAGTCCTTGCATCCATAGCGTAGTCTATGGATTTGAAAGTGGTTGCATTTCTCCAGCCTTATCCCTCAGCTTTTTACAGAAACTTGTTTGTTTTTTTACATGTGAAACAGCAAATGTGATTTTCACGTGACTGTTTTTCACATTTATATTGCAATTCTGCATGTGAAAGTTAATTGTAAATGTTTCAATGATGTATTCCCGCTTAGAACACATTTAACAGAGTAATGGTGTTATGATGCAATACCTCTAGTGGGTGAATTACCTTTGTGACATTAATATCAAGCAAAACTTCTGAAGTCGAGAAAACAATTCTTCGTATTGCAAACAAAAATAATGATATTGAAAGCAGAAAACATAAACCCAAAAGTATTGATAGCAAAACAAAATATTGCAAATAAATAATTGTTAAGTGCAAGAGCAAATAAATTGTAAATGGATGCAAAAAAATAGTTTTCTGCAAAACATTTTTTATGATAACACAATTAAATAAAACGCCTCCATATTTCCTGCATTTTTCCCTATATTTGTTTATGTTACCCTGGCCTTTAATTTCACAGCCTTTTTTTCTAGTTGCACCCTGCATTCCACTGCGGGTTTGCCTCTGAAGTTAAGCAGGGTCGGTCCCTGGATGGGAATTTTGATAAAATTAAAGCTCATTTACTGCATTTCTACACAATTAAAAAATTGCAATTTGGAGCACAGCAAAAACAAGCCAAATTGACTCCAGCCATTATCACCTTGTTGCCGTAGCTTCATTCACCTCGGTCAATAGGGGACTTAACATTCTTCAAACACGTCATACAAGAATTAGCTGCTACACACTAACTCAGCACCGGGATTAAAACTAGTTTAGTTTCATGTCAAATCAAACAGCAGCTAACTAGCCTAAGCTATCTACTACAGCCATCTTTACCTCTGCACTTTATTGAGAAAAAGCTGCGCTGTTCCCAGCAGCTGCGTTGACGTGCTCTCTATAAAGCCAGCCAGCCATACAAACAGCGTTCCATCCCTGGTCGGCCTGAGTACCGCTAAACTGCATTTGCCATTGAATCGGGATTGGAAAAATTTGAGTAGCCTTTTTAAAAATTGAAGGTGTTGAGCTAGGGCATGGCGACTGCCATACCCTGCCATACGCAATTGACGCCCCTGCCTCACAGTAAAGCCTTTTATCCCTTGCTGCTTTCAAGAGATCATTATCCAGAGGGCAAACAAACACTGCTTTGCAATTCTAAAAGAGTTCAACCTACCACCTACCATAGAGAATGTTAATCAGTGAGACCGGCATGACGAGAAAGCCCACGAGCATGTCTGCCACAGCCAGGGAGCGCAGGAAGAAGCTGGTGGCATTCTGCAGCTTCCTCTCCAGAGACACAGCTAGGATGAGGAGGATGTTGCCCGCCACAGTGAAGAAGATGACCAGTAAAATGAGCAGAGCAGGCCAGTTCTTCTCCTTGTCAGGTGTCTCCGGCCTGGAGTCAGACTGATTCCATTCCACGGGGAAACTCAGATTAAAGAGAACGATGGTGCTCTCTGGCAGAGTCATCCTGTCACTGGGCGAGGCTAGGGTGGAGCCAGCCTGGACCCTCCAAGCAGGGTTGCTGCTGTGCTCAGCCATCACCTGTGTTCCAAGGCACCACTATGGAGCCCAACAAATGTTTAACTTCCTGCGATGTCAATGATCGACTGAAGGTTAAGTTCTTCGTGTCCTTGGATGTTATTTATTATGATTATTTTAAACCAAATCTGCAAAAGAAACCGAAACAGTTCTGAGTTAGTTACGTTTCTGGAAACACATTCAAATTTTTTCCCCCAGGGCAATACCAATRTACAATTTTATTTCTTGAAACGACGTATTAATAGAAAATAAGTGCTATTTGCATGTGCATATCATACAGAGGACAGCTTGAGAGCAGACAGCAATAGGGGTGATTCTCTAATTGCTCTGGTTTAAATCCACTGTTCCTGACAGATGGGCTGGATGCTCTGGGCTCTCTACTGGTGCCAACGAGGATGTGCAGGGAGTGACCATGGGACAGGGATCCGGTTCTGATCCACTGAGTCAAGGAACAGCAGGACCGCTACAGAAATCATGCCTAGAATTTCTAAGCAAACAGCTGGAGGCAGGGCTTTGTCCTATTGAGGTCCATTTTTATGGAATGGTCGGGTTATTCAGGTGAGAGACGCAGACTCGGTCTCGACCTTTAACTCTTTACTGAAGACCCATTTATTCAGTCGGTCCTATGATTAAGTGTAGTCTAGCCCAGGCGGGCGAGGGTGATCGCAAAGGCACTGGAGCAACGAACCTCCCTTGCTGTCTCTGCCTGGCCTGCTTCCCTCTCTCCACTGGGATTCTCTTTCTCTGACCCTATTACGGGGGCTGGCTTACTGGTGCTCTTCCATGCCGTCCCTAGGAGGGGTGCGTCACTTGAGTGGGTTGAGTCACAGACGTGATCTTCCTGTCCAGTTTTGTGCCCCCTCGGGCTTGTGCGGTGGAGGAGATCTTTGTGGGCTATACTCAGCCTTGTCTCGGGGTAGTAAGTTGGTGGTCTGTTGATATCCCTCTAGTGGTGTGGGGGCTGTGCTTTGGCAAAGTGGGTGGGTTGTATCCTGCCTGGTTGGCCACAAGGTCCCCCGACCCACCCCTGTCTCAGTCTCCAGTATCTATGCTGTAATAGTCTATGTGCCGGGGGGGCTAGGGTCAGTCTGTTATATCTGGTGTAATTCTCCTGTCTTATATGGTGTCCTGTGTGAATTTAAGTATGCTCCCTCTAATTCTCTCTCTCTCCCTCTCTCCCAACCCTCCTGGAGGACCTGAGCCCTAGGATCATGCCTCAGGACCACCTGGCCTGATGACTCCTGGCTGTCCCCAGTCCAACTGGCCGGGCTGCTGCTCCAGTTTCAACTGTTCTGCCTGCGGCTAGGGAACCCTGACCTGTTCACCGGACGTGCTACCTTGTCCGGGACCTGCTGTTTTCGACTCTCTTTCTTTCTCTCTAACGCACCTGCTGTCTCAACGTCTGAATGCTCGGCTATGAAAAGCCAACTGACATTTACTCCTGAGGTGCTGACCTGTTGCACCCTCTACAATTATTATATTGCACCCTATACAATTATTATTTGACCCTGCTGGTCATCTATGGACGTTTGAACATCTTGAAGAACAATCTGGCTTTAAATGGCCGTGTACTCTTACAATCTCCACCCGGCACAGCCAGAAGAGGACTGGCCACCCCTCAGAGCCTGGTTCCTCTCTAGGTTTCTTCCTAGGTTTCTGCCTTTCTAGGGAGTTTTTCCTAGCCACCGGGCTTCTACGTCTGTATTGCTTRCTGTTTGGGGTTTTAAACTGGGTAACTGTATAGCACTCTGTGACATCTGCTGATGTAAAAAGGGCTTTATGTATACATTTGATTGATTGATTGATTGATGCAGTCTGACTAAGAACAGCAGCGAGGGCAACCCTCACTGGGGTGGCCCTGACATGTCTGTCTCTGTGAATGAAGTAGAATGGAATAGATAAATAGAGCATTGGACGCCTCATTTAATTAAACATGCAAAAGTTCGAGAACAAACAGCAGGATAAGGCAGTTTATGCAGAGAAGATGACTCAAATCTGCAAAAAAATCATAGACTTGATAGAGCACTTGGTTATTGAAGAAGACCCCAGATGGTATTGCATGCTGTTCTTCTGTAAGAACAGCCTAGTGCTGATGTGTATCCCATCTGTCTATGTGCCACACCGGGAGTCTATACTGTATCTACAGTATGATAGCCAGACTACAAGGCACTACCACCGTAAGAACATACATACGTCACACCATGCCGTGCTATAATCCCAAACAATGTCAATGCATTGTTCAAAGGGGAAAAATGAATAGTGAATGCTGTGGCAGTGGTAAATGAACCGAATGAAGTTGTTACACCAGTAATTTAACACATAAAGATTAAAGAGGGAGACAAATTAGAGATCGTCTGAGTTGATTTTAGTACCTGGCTGTCTTCATTCCTCCGGCAAAAAGTGATTCAACACTTGAAAATAACACTTTTTTGTCACCTTTAATTTGTCCATGGAACACCAAGCTACATGAATTTATCGCTGGGGGAGTCATGGAAAATGTGATGTTTCAAAATGCATGCCACTGACGATGTCTGTAGGAATGATGGCATTACCTTTCTACAGATGTAGGATCTTCATTTGAGCCAGTTTGCTACAGCAGGAAATGAATCCTGCAGCAACAGTAAACTTGAATTATTATGTAGATTATAATGAATGGACATTTCTGTAGTGGTTGAAACATTTTTCATTAGGGCAAATCAAGTCTGACATTTCAAAGTAGAAATTACAAACTTAAGAAGCCTTTTCAAAACTCAAATACACTACAAGTTTGCATTTCCTGCCGTGCAGGAAAATACTCAGCAACAAAAGAGTGATCAAATTAAGATCCTACATCTGTATGTGTTCCTCCATGTACATAATCTGTGTTATATCTTTCTGTGCTATTAAAAGTCTTAAGTCTAAATGTGTTGATGATATATCCAAATATGTTCATGCTTTAGCTAACACCTCTGACTTTTGTAATGCCAAGTATGGTATAATAATGCATGGTAAAGGAGTTAGCTAATAMACTAACAAATCTGGCTATATAATAATAGCCCTATGTTTATAACKCAAGAATTCATTCCACTTCAGTTAGGCCTACTATAATCAAGYGTTATCAGACAAACATTACAGTACTGACAGACAGAACCCAGACTGAGGGCCTGGGAAGAGCCATAGGCAGGACAATGTCCTAGAGGGTGATGCTATGACTGGCCTCCCAGGAGAGGAAAGGCTACTGTGAGACTGTTCACTTACAGTGGTTCTGAAGAGACCGTAATTAACTTGACATCTAGAGCTGGCAGGACTCATAGAGAAATGTCTTTGTCAAGGTGACAGAATAAGTGTCTCACACATTAGGAACCTGTAGCGGACTCTGTTGATTCACTTCAACTGAACTGAGCTGTCTGACTCACATCAGGGAACGAGAGAGAGAGAGAGAGAGAGAGAGGAGAAGAGAGAGAGAGAGAGGAGGAGAGAGAGAGAGACAGAGAGAGAGAGAGAGAGAGAGAGAGAGAGAGAGAGAGAGAGAGAGAGAGAGTCATTTGCTCTGTAGAGGCAAATGACCACTGTACTTTCACCTGTGCTTCCTTATTAAAGAGAGAATTAGTTCATGTTTGTCGATGACTCTGCTTATAGTGTAGTAGTTGTTGGGTCGTTCTTGAATTACGGTGGCAGTTGGGCATGGCATTTTGGGAAAAAATGACTTCATTTTTTCTAGATGAGTCTATTCAAATGTATCTGACATTTTAGCAGACATTCATATCCAGACTGATTTACAGTAAGTACATACATTTTCGTACTTTTTTTCCTGTGGGAATCAAACCCACAACCCATGCATTGTAAGCACCATGCTCTACTAATTGAGCCACCACAGGACCCATTATAACATGACTCATATGGTAGCTTAATTACTTTAAATACATTTAACCATTGTGCCACCAGAAGTAGTAGTAACACCAATTATGTATTTTAGGTAAATTAGGCTTTTCTGAAATGGAGGCCAGATGATCCAATTTTAGGTCATTAACCCCTTAAAAATTCTTTACATGCATAATTACACCAACTGAAAATACACTTTGCGGCAGAATATTGTGGTGGCTTATTTCTGCTTTACCAAATGAGGAGAGTTACAAACTTCACACACCAGTCAGAGTTATACTTAAACTACATCTTKAATAATAAGAGCTTTGCAATAGCATTTGACTTTCAATGATGCGCTATCTCTAATGAACCATTGAAAGTGACTACAGAAAATTACAAAGATCTTTTCTAGCCAAGATACACCCCTCTCAACCTACATGACGAACCACAGATCTTAGGAACAGTTCACAAAGAAAGACTTTTACTTGAGAGGGAGGAGTATCCCATAGCCAGATAGCATTCGCTATAAATTATCGTTCAGTTTGGTCCCTAAGACGAGGTTCTAATCTYGTTCCTGGTACTTCATAGCACAGAACCATTACCTCATCCAATGGCATAACTCAATTGTCAACTCTAGATACTCCCATCTAAAGTAAAACCCCTTCTTGACCCCTCTCCTGCACAAACTCACTGAGGGGAGTGACTTCCGCACAGACATTGTGGAGACAAGTAATTGGCTCCCCCTTAATCACGCCATCCCTTCACATGGTTTAACAGATACATTCACATATGAAGACAATGTTCCATCCTGTCCTCTTCCCTTTCTGATATTCTGCATAGCACCAGAGACATGTAAAAGACAAGCCTGACCTCTCCCCTCTCTGGGCCCCAAGTGACTGAGCCCCAGCTGAGGGAAGAAATGCAACTGCCAACACTAGAGTCTATTAGAAGTACATTCTAATAAAAAGTATATCACATAAGAATATTATGCAGATATGACATCTTAATTACTTATGTTACCCAACTAATTCTGATTCATCCACCACAATATGGGGAATGAATTGAAAGCATCTTCAAGACCCGAAATGTATTAAATATGTGAATGAAAAAATAAAAACCTTTACCATTACAAATGTAGACAGAGGACAGAGAAAAGCTGACCCCCGATATAATTTGGGATGCTTTTAAGGCATCCGTTAGAGGAATGATAATCTCATACTCGGTTAAAGTTAAATCTCAGTTAGAAATCAAAATGTAAGAAACATTTCAATAAATCACTATTTTAGAAAAGCCCATAAAAAATATTTACAAGGTAAAGAGGAAAATACCATTTCTAAATTTAAGTAGGAATATGATATTTTACTTTTGAAGAGAGCCAACAACTACAGGTTCAACTCTAATAAATCACACTATTTAATGGCAAATAAACATGGTAAATATCTRTCAGCCCTCACAAAATGAATAGACGCCAAACCAGCGATAATTTTAAAAGATAAAGATACAAATGCGTTAATTGGAAACAACAACGCAATTAATGACAGTTTTAAAAGCTTCTATGAACATCTATATACATCAGCATTTAACAACAGTTGAAATGATTCTACAGCCTGCTTAGACTCAACAACCCTGAAGCAATTATCAGCAGACCAAAAATAATCACTAAAAACAGAAAACTAAATATCAGAAACTATTAAAACATTCACGCAGAGAAAAGCACCAGGAATGGATGGCTTTCCCATAGAAAGCTATTTAACATTTTGGGACAAAGTAGCACCCCTATTTACACAAATGACAACACACATGCCACTCAATTCAGTGCTTCCTAGTTCCATGAGTCAAACATTTTTTTGAGTTATATTAAAACCAGGAAAATCTGGAGAGTTCCCTGGTTAATAAATTGTGACAATAAAATAATAACAAAGCTCATAAGAAATATAATAGCAAAAGTCTTACCAGACTTGACACATATCAATCAAACAGGGTTTATTAAAAATAGACACTTAATAACAAATACAAGAACGTTTCAGTTTAATACAATACCGAAAAAACAAGAAAAAGATTCATCAATAATGGCTGTTGATGCTGAAAAGGATTTTGACCATCTTGAATGGCCTTTTCCATTCAAAACTTTAGAAGCTTTCAACTTTTCATCTGAAATAATACATTTAATACAAATATTATATAAATGTCCTAAAGCAAAAATATACACAAATAATACATTATCTGATTAAATTGTTTTAGAAAGGTCCACAAGACAGGGATGTCCTTTCTCCCCCATCCTGTTTGCACCAGCAATTAAACCGCTTGTAGACATGACTCAAATGTAACAGTATCAGTATTGGTAAACATGAATATAAACTAAAATTATTTGCAGATGATCTCCTGATATACCTGACCAATATTGAAAACTCAATGCCCCCTTGCTAAAAATATTTTCAGAATACTCAGGGCATAAAATTTGTGTGGATTCTTTTTTACAATGACAATAGGAAATGTGTGATCTACAGCAATCTGTTAAGTGGACCACAAAAAATATGAAATACTTAGGACGCTTAATAAGTGACAACAAACAACAAATATATAAAGATAACGTTATCCCATTACTCAACAATATGAAAGCAGATCTAATTAAATTGAACAATCTTCCCATAAACCTTACAGGTAGAATAAACCTCTTCAGAATGGCATGGCTCCCAAAGTATTTAATACCAATACCAAAGTATTTAATACATTATTTTTAAAAGTATACTCGGTTATAACTGACTTTATATGGGCAAATAAAACTCATAGAATAAAAAGGAAATTTTACATCTTTCTAAGTCTGAGGGAGGTTTTAACCTTCCAGATTTGGAATTGTATCAACTCGCCACCCAGGGCTTTTACTTACTACTTAAATGCACTAAAGAGGAACAATAGGTGCACATTGAAGATGCGCATGCTCATCCCCAGAATATTTTCACGTGTCTATTTTCAAAGGGTAAAGCTAGGAACATGAACAACTTCTTTTAGTTAAGAACACTATAACAATATGGAAGAAAATGAAACGTATTCTACAAGAACCAATATCACTCCCTAAAAACACAACTCTATGGAACAATCCTTGGATAGTTTTTCAGAATTCACCGATAAATTGGTCCACATGGAAAACTAACGGCATAGAAACTGTGCATGTCTTGGTAATAGGAAATCAATTTATTTGTCACGTTCCTGACCTGTTTTCTGTTGTTTTTGTATGTGTTTAGTTGGTCAGGGCGTGAGTTGGGGTGGGCATTCTATGTTATGTGTTTCTATGTTGGTTAATGGGTTGCCTGATATGGTTCTCAATTAGAGGCAGGTGTTTTACGTTTCCTCTGATTGAGAACCATATTAAGGTAGGTTGTTTCACATTGTTTGTTGTGGGTGGTTGTCTTCCGTGTCTGTGTATGTTTGCACCACACGGGACTGTTTCGTTCGTTCGTTCGTTTTGTGTAGTCTATTTTCCTGTTTGTGCGTTCTTCGTGTTATGTAAGTTCGTTTGTTCAGGTCTGTTGACTTCGTTTATTATTTTGTAAATTCTCAAGTGTTTTTTCGTGTTCGTCTTTATCTTTAATAAACATCGTTATGTCCTATAACAACGCTGCGCTTTGGTCCAATCCCTACTCCTCCTCTTCAAGCGAAGAGGAGGAGAACACCCGTTACATTATTTCCATGAATTAAAAAGCAATTTTGGACTGAACAACGTAGATATTTTCAAACACATGCAACTTAAAAGTTTCATATCAAGAAATGTAGATTTGAAATCCTTTGGACAGCAGAGCAATCTTGAGGGAGTCCTCTTCTGAGTTAGAAAAGGATGTTCATATGATAGGAAAGATATGCAAAACCTTGCAGAGAGCCTATCCAACTGACAATCTCTTTAAAAAAAAAAGTATAAACTATTGGAACCAAGACTTAAAAAGAACTGATATTGGCACAAGATGGAGGGAGTGTGAACATAACTAACAAAATTACAGTTCATGAAAATGTACACTTAATCCAGTATAAACCAATATATATAATTCACAAATTCTACAGCACAACGGCAGAGTCATGTCTTAAGCGTAAAATGAACAATGACTCAATAATCTATGCCTTCTGGGAATTCTATAAAGTCATAAAGTTATGGGCGGAGTTAGAAAGTTGGCTGTCAGAAGTATTACAATGTAAATGTACTTTTAATGTGTCTGAATATTTCAAGACATGACATATGAGGGTGCAGTGAGATACCTGGTGGGTTGGATGATACTTTTCTCCTCAATCATCTTTTAAAAAAAGTAAACTTTAAAACTGGAAATCAACCAATCCTCCATTGTTAACACAATAGAGCCCCACGTTGGAGGTGTCATAATACCCATAAAACCTATCGGTCAAACTGGAAAAGGTTTCCAATTGTTTTTCCACCACACATTTTCCCATAGGGGATTTTAGAAACATTTAAAATAAGGGCTGTGATTCGCGTAGGCTTACCCTGTCGTGACATTTTGATAACCAGGTAGCCTAGTGGTTAGAGCGTTGGGCCAGTAACCGAAAGGTTGCTAGATTGAATCCCTGAGCTGACATGGTAAAACTCTGTCGTTCTGCACCTGAACAAGGTAGTTAACCCACTGTGCCTAGACCGTCATTGCAAATAAGAATTTGTTCTTAACTGTCTTGCCTAGTTAAATAAAAAAATATGTACATCTCTCTCAGGCAAGGTGACTTATTTTTTAAATATTTGGCTCTATTTACTCTCAGATTCGAAAATGCTAATTAGCTTCAACGTCGACATCATGCAAAACTACAAATCCCTGCAAGCTCCTGCACGTCATCTCTAGCTGACACCTTTGCTAACAGTCATTTTGTCAATTTAAAAGTTGCACAAGACTGTTCAAAGTATTGTCCATTTAAAGACATGTAGCCAATTAATGAATTACTACATTTAGCTAACATTAGACAGTTAATCCAGAGATTCTTACCTTTGCCTCGATTAGACAGTCTTGTCCAGATCATCATGGCCTTTGTAGTTCTTTATAGCCACATTAGCAGCTAATTAGCGTTTCATATTTGGGGCATAGGCGGAAATCCCAGGGGGGACGGGGGGGACACGACCCCCCCATCTTGGGAAAAATATGATTTGTCCCCCCCAATATATCACTGTAAACATAACTATGTAATTTCAATAATATTAATAATACGCAATGAAAGCACTTGTGCTGATTATAGACACTTAATAGCGCGTTTTTAAGTTTCAAAAGATTGCGACCCCCCAGCCCTTTGCCTCACAATGGTTTGATCCACTGCCAGTTCTTTAGCTGGTAAGGTAATAGAGGGTTCGTATCTACTGTCCGAAAGGGACATGTACGTAACTGACGTGAGGTTAATCCAGTCAATCCATAGCAGGTCCATAACGCCACGCCCAGGGACGAGAACGCACTTACCAAGGAGCAGTGTCACAGCCACGGCAGAGACCAAGTGGGTCACCCTTTGTCTGCCAGCAGCCCAGTATAGGGGACAGTGGCAACAGCATTGTCCAAGTTACCCTCAGTGATGGCACAAACCATATCAGCCCACACCCACAATTTATGAGAACCGCAAACTCTTGCTCAACAGAGTGTTGACGTTTCAAGAGAGCATGGTTATTCGCGATTTCCCCTGGCTACATTAATAATCCACAATAAAAGAGGACGTTGTTGTGTTTTTCAAAGCCAGCCATCTTTTGGCCAAAGAGCAGAAGTTAGCCTTCATTAGAGCAGGATTTAGGAGCTGGAGGAAAGCCATTGAAAAATTCACAGCAGCATCAAAACTGCCAAAAACCCACCGGCACACTTTGTAATTGTAACCAGCACCCGAAGTGAAATCCAATCAGTGTCCAGTTATCCAGCGCGTGGGGTAACAGCAAGGATGACGCAAGGCAGATTGTCTTGATGAAAAAATGTGTTTAAGTTCGGTGCGGCAATGTAGTAAGACAGGGACACAGCCTTATAGAGGCCGCACACGGAATGACCAGTGGGAATTTATACCAGATTTTAAAACTTAGGGAAGGAGATGATCCATTTTAGCTGAAGTGGTTAACAAGAGGCGTACCACATGTACACAGGCCCAAAGCACAGAAATGAAATTCTGGAACATTCAATGGCCAAGTAGTCATTCGAGGCATTGCAGCTGAGATTTAGGTGCTCTTCCCGATTGGTTAACAATTTTCATTAATTGTTGATGGTATCAAGATGTCTCTGGTGCTGACAGGAGAATGTCTGTCCTGCGTTATGTTGACCATGACCATGTCTCTCAAGGAGTTTATTGGGCTATACAGGGTGTCGGAGACAACAGGCAGGGCATTTGCGAAAGTGGCAACATGATGTGTTTGTTGAGGAAAACCCGCAGAAACATATGCTCGGTTCTTTTGTTCAGTAGTTGTGGTATAGCAGTGGTTTGCTCAACCTTTTTTGGGTACTGGAAAACCGCCTGCACTATTTTTGAGTGCCAAGGCAGGCAAGGGTTTTGAGCGTCCTCAGGGACCCTCCCTCTATATTATATGTTAAACTTAACTGGAAACCTTGTGGAGCTGACTACATTCCATATTAACTTTTTATTTCAGCGGACCCCCTTGCAATTAGTCCATGGACCCCTGTTTGAGAACCCCTGGTGTAATTGATATTGTTCTTTTGTTTAGTAGTTTAATCAGTACACTTAAAAATTATTTATTTCATGTTATTATTTAATTTAAATTGCGATACTTTGTGCGACATACTTGTCATGAGCTGCTGTTTGAATGAAGTTAGAGACACTGACTGAGGATATTTTGTTTTGATTTAG
>NC_036863.1:41821706-41883746 GCF_002910315.2 Salvelinus sp. IW2-2015 | reverse complement strand
GATTTATTTGGGTTTTTCATTGAAGTAGTTATTTTGCTTTTAGAACTGTACTTATTTTAAGCTTTTTGTTCTTGCAAAGATATTGTAGTAGACTCAGGCCAGGTGCACATATTTAATGACTATATAAATGTATCAGAAAAAGTAAAATTAAAAGGTCAATTCAATACGGAGACCAACTTTGTGATGGTTCTCAATGGAGATTCTTTTAGATGTGATCACACCATGTTCATTGTATTTATGAAAACTACACCCATACAGTGTACAGTACCATTGTCACCTACTGACCTTTCTTGATATTGCTGGTTGTAAGTACGAATACCTGCATACATACTGGACTGGTAAGGAGCACTGCTATAACTATTATTATTAGTAGAATTATAATGATTTAAACATTTGAACAAGTTGGGAAAACCCTTCAGTTAACTACTGTACCTATCAATTATCCAGTTGTAGGAATTATGGTTCCTCAATATACATTTAACATATAACAACGTATGCTATGTGTTACAGCACTACTTTTGGTGTCCCCCTCAGGAATTGCTCTTGAGAAAATTTAATGTAATTGTCCCCTCCAAGGTTGATATCAGATTTTCGCCCCTGATTTGGGGGTGTAAATACAGGTGAATGTATTGATAAAAGTCACCTTGTCATAGAGAGATTTACACGGTTATCAAAACGTCATGCCAAGCTAAGCCTACACGAAACACAGCCCTTATTAAGCGTTTCTAAAATCCACTATGAGAAAAATGTATGGTGGAAAAACGATTGGAACCATTTCCCTGTTTGACCGCTAGATTTTATGGGTATTATGACTCATATTGTCATACTCTATAGAAAGGTCAAATGCTTTATTATTTAAATGTTGAAAGTGTGTGGGCGATGGAGGAGAGAAACAAAATGGTGCAGTTTGAGGCCATGTGGCGGAGAGTGATGTGAGCGCTGGAGATGGGGGTGTGGGCAGTTGGCTCTGGGCAGGGGTGATTCTGTGGATGTTTGTGTGCATCTGTATGTTGTCGTTTGTATGTGAATGTTTTGTATTGTTTAAAAAATTATAGTAAATGTCTTACAAGTCTTACAAAAAAAAATACTAAAGTGATATGACTAATAATTTTGCTCACAATGTAAATTCCCTTCATTTAAATTGAGTAACAAAACCAAACCAAATTATCACGGAATTTTCAAATGTATTACATATTAAAAGAGTGGGATTAGCTAATCATTTGTGACCCGTTTTAGGAAACTAGGTGTAGGTCACTACTTCACAGGAGAGACGTTTGAACGCAACCTTTTTTTTTTATGCCTTATCGAACATGTGAACTTTCATGTGCCTTAATAACAAACTTGTATGCCATCTGTAAATACTAACAAAATTGTTAAATTACGAGCCTAGTTGGTTTAGCCACCGAAATAGACAGCAACCTTCCCGCTAGCCATAATTGGCTGATATAATGAGTGGGCTGGACATGCCGAGAGATGAGTTTGGATTGGTCTGCCATATAGCATGCGTCTGTCTAATTGAGCTGGTCAGTATGTCTAGGTAATCCTCTCTAACACGGCTTTTTTTTTAATGTCTCACGTAGTAAAACTGCAAAAGTGAGTTTACAAGTTTATTAACTTTCAAAGCAAAATGACTTTCCCATTGTTCCTCGACTCTTATCCAATGTAAAAAACACAATTTCAAATTTTGCTACATAAGACTGATTTGAGCCGGTCGGTCACATTTTCTTTAATGTAGACCCCTCCCCCGATAACAGTTTGCCTCTGGAGGGAATGCTCAAGGTCATTGTACATTATATATTTGTAATGAGTGATTTTTAAGGTAATAACACCAATGACATAAATCTAAGGGACACATATTATATTTGTAAAATAAACAGGTATTTTAGTAGCCTTCTTTGTTCTTATTGATCCATGGAATATATTAAATACTTTTGTTAAATACTTTCTAGAATTCCTAATAATAGATATATATCTCAAAATCCCCAAAACATGTCACTACAACTCTACTGGGTCACTACTGGGATGAGCCAATTTGCTTACTCTAAGTACTTTAAACAATGTACAAACATAACATTTTGCAGTATAAATGACTTGCATTATCTTTTATCATTGATAAACAGTTCAAAATGAAAAAAACATATATGACATGAAAGTGTTTTTTATGGGTGCAAAGGCGAGGGACGCAAAAAAAAAGCAATTCAAGAACGACCCTGTTGGTTTCCTGAGATTTCCTAAATTAGATCCATTTCTTTACCATCTCTGACATAAACTTTCAGAGATGGGCCCGGTTTGCACAGGCAATTATGAAAAGCACTATAGAGATAGTAGTAAGAAAAAACACATGGGATTGGGCTGTTAATGTGTCCCTTTTGGGAACATTATGGGAAATGCATTTGTCTGAAACATGCATTTACTGTTCAGTATAATATTGAAGACGCAACATGTGTCCCTCACATTGAACCTCCCTTGAACTCAGAGGCAAGAATACAAAACACACTACGTTTGAGGTTTCCAGCTGCTGTACAGAGAACAGAACACATACGATAACGGTCATCTCTCATGAGCATCTGACCAAATTATGTGAGATTTCAGTTCTGGGGTTAACCAAGACTACAATGATAAGAATAAAGTACATTATTTGATCTTCGTAATCAGCCCACTTAATATGCATGTTTCATGATACCGTTGTTTCTTTTAATATGACTTTTATTCATCTTAGGTTGGCTTACATGTTGTAGACATAAGCCATGATGTTCCTATATTATGAGGTTGCATTTAAGATAATATTTGTGCTGGAACTTAGACCGTAGATGAAAAACCACATGCTGGTAGCCTTACAGAATATCCCTTTCTAAATGGTCTATGTAGTGCTGTTCATGCATTTGACTGTCTGGCTCTCATATGGGAACAGCGTGTTGAAATAAAAACCGATCTGCAAGCCTCCTCTGTTGTGTCGGCAAATAGGTCCTCAGTCCAGTTCCACAGTCAGAAAAGATTCAAAAACAACATGATCTTCATCCCAGGGAAGACTTGCAGGGCCAACACCGATGTCTGGCATGTTTAACCCCGGTTAATGTAAAGAACAGATGGCTGCTGAGGGGAGGACGGCTCATAATAATGGCTGGAATGGAGTGAATGGAATGGTATGAAACTGTAAACCAGGGCCCAGTCCAGTCTCCTTTTCACCTAATTTATCTCCTGATTTACTGAACAAAAGGCACATCTCAATAGGTGGTCCAGGTAGGGTTGCAAAGGGATGGTATATTACCGGAAACGTTCAACGTTTACCAGTAAACTACCAGAAGTATTTGGAAAAATTCACTTATTGTGTATAAAGGTTTTAAAAGTTTAGTATTTGGTCCCATATACAGTGACTCTACAAAGTCTACAGTGACTCTACAAACAGACATAGGGTACCCTCAGTAACTTTCTCACTCATCCTTTTTCATTATTCCTTCAGGATTATCCGTAGTCATGGTAGCATCCACATGAATGTGGAAGTGTTCAGAAACAGATTATATTCTTATGTACAATAGTGACTCCAAAATGACACAATACATACATTACCAATCATTTCTATTGGGCACAAAATGATCTTAAACACAACCAAAACAAACTGCAAATGCATCCAACAAGTTTGTAGAGTAACAAGTTTGATGTAGTCTTTTGCGTGCTAGGAATATGGGACCAAATACTAAACCTTTGACTACTTTAGTTATAAGAATCTTTAGGGGTGTCAATCATTTTGACCCCTACCTTTTTGAGAAAATAAGTATTACTTGTTAAAGAAAATCTCTTTCTCTGAGCAATTGTAATAGTATAAAATAATCTAATTCCACAATTTTTGTGAGCATACAATATAGCTCAGTATTTGAATTATTTATTATATACAGTCATTATTGCTCGACTTTATCAAGGGTGTCAATAATTTAGCACCCCACTGTATATGAAAATACTGCCTAATATTAAACATTTCAAATCCAAACAGCTGGTGTAGAGGCACATTTAAAAATGTTGCTTCACTGTCAAAATACATATTTTTGCAACCCAACTCCTTGTTATTGCATTTCAAATTTCCATTTGAGTGTGTTGCACATGCATTCAGGAGCATCTATGAATCACATGAATATGAAGGCATACAGTAAATGTATGAAAGCGTGTATACTCATTTTAAATGTATATAGTTCGGTCCTTGTGATGTTCTTGTCTATCAATGTTATATATTATGTCATGTTTCATGTTTTGTGTGGACCCCAGGAAGAGTAACTGCTGCTTCAGCACTAGCTAATGGGGATCCTAATAAACAACTAAATACTACATATGGAGGGGAGTGTATATACAGTGGGGAGAACAAGTATTTGATACACTGCCGATTTTGCAGGTTTTCCTACTTACAAAGCATGTAGAGGTCTGTAATTTTTATCATAGGTACACTTCAACTGTGAGAGAAGGAATCTAAAACAAAAATCCAGAAAATCACATTGTATGATTTTTAAGTGATTCATTTGCATTTTATTGCATGACATAAGTATTTGATACGTCAGAAAAGCAGAACTTTATATTTGGTACAGAAACCTTTGTTTGCAATTACAGAGATCATACTACGTTCCTCGCTAGTTCTTGACAGGTTTGCACACACTGCAGCAGGGTTTTGGCCCACTCCTCCATACAGACCTTCAGGTTTCGGGGCTGTCGCTGGCATTACGGACTTTCAGCTCCCTCAAAGATTTTCTATTGGTTCAGGTCTGGAGACTGGCTAGGCCACTCCAGGACCTTGAGATGCTTCTTACGGAGCCACTCCTTAGTTGCCTGGCTGTGTGTTTCAGGTCGTTGTCATTCTGAAAAACCAGCCACGACCCATCTTCAATGCTCTTACTGAGGGAGGAGGTTGTTGGCCATCTCGCAATACATGGCCCATCCATCCCCCTCAATACGGTGCAGTCGTCCTGTCCCTTGTGCAGAAAAGCATCCCCAAAGAATGATGTTTCCACTCCATGCTTTCACGGTTGGGATGGTGTTCTTGGGTTGTACTCATCCTTCTATTCTCCAAACAGGGCGAGTGAGTTTAGAGCAAAAAGCTCTATTTTTTGTCTCATCAGACCAACATGACCTTCTCCATTCTCCTCTGGATCCATCCAGATGGTCATTGGCAAAACTTCAGACGGGCCTGGACCGCTGGCTTGAGCGGGAGGGACCTTGCGTGCGCTGCAGGATTTTAATTCATGACGGCGTAGTGTGTTTAATGGTTTTCTTTTGAGGATCGGTCAGCTAGCTCTCTTCAGGTCATTGACCAGGTCTGCCGTGTAGTTCTGGGCTGATCCCTCACATTCCTCATGATCATTGATGCCCACACGAGGTGAGATCTTGCATGGAGCCCCAGACCGAGGGTGATTGACCGTCATCTTGAACTTCTTCTTATTTCTAATAATTGTGCCAACAGTTGTTGCCTTCTCACCAAGCTGCTTGCCTATTGTCCTGTAGCCCATCAGCAGCCTTGTACAGGTTACAATTTTATCCTGATGTCCTTACACAGTCTCCTGGCTTTGGCCATTGTGGAGAGGTTGGAGTCTGTTATGTTGAGTGTGTGGACAGGTGTCTTTTATACAGGTAACGAGTTCAAACAGGTGCAGTTAATACAGGTAATGAGTGGAGAACAGGAGGGCTTCTTAAAGAAAAACACTACAGTTTGTGAGAGCCGGAATTCTCTACTGGTTGGTAGGTTATCAAATACTTATGTCATGCAATAAAATGCAAATTAATTACTTAAAAATCATACAATGTGATTTTTCTGGATTTTTGTTTTAGATTCCGTCTCTCACAGTTGAAGTGTACTATGATAAAATGACAGACTCTACATGCTTTGTAATAGTGAGGAAACCTGCAAAATCGGCAGTGTATAACATACTTGTTCCTCCCATGTATATATATACTCATTGATTCTTGAAGAACATAATTCCTCATAAGGTTAGTTCAACTGTTGCACTCCATCAAAACCCAAAATCTAAGTTTGTTTCACTCCAATTGTCTGTAAACATTGTAAATGTTAACACACACTGTGTAGCCTAAAAGCAGAAAGAGAGAAAATGTTGCGATTTTATAACTGGACGTCAGGGCCCTGGGCACGTACCCTTCATGCCTGGTCGGTAATTCGGCCATGATTAGGCCTACTACAAATTTAAATAGCTTGCTAGACTAATTTACCAATATATATATATTTTTGGGCTGACATGGACTAAGTGAGTGATAGCCAGTGACTCACATAACTAGAGGAAAACTGCTGACAACCAACCAAATTTGTGTTTTCCACTATTCTAAATCTCAACAGTGAGTTTATGCCCAGGGCTGGCCCTGCTCAATTGGCTGCAAATTGTCTACAACCTCCACCCATGCCACCAAATTAGGCCCTCAGCACAGCTCAACCAGACCAGGCCCATCACAGCACAGCTCAACTAAACCCGGCCCACCTCGACTCAGCCCAGCCCAACACAGCACCGACCACTACTCTAGGGTCTGGCAAAACTCTGTTGAGGGTAGTGCACCACATGATGCAATCCACACCATGTATCATTCACATCATCAGCCTACATTATGCTGAGAGTTCGGAGCTTCGCCAACCACACTGCCCCTTGTTAATTCCCTCCACAACCTCCCTCCCAGGCTAGTTTTGGTTACCCTCCCTACTCCTATCCCCAGGACAGGCCTGGGACTCTCCTGCCCCACCATGGCAGCCACAACCCTGCAACAGGAGCCAAACCAGAAAGAAGGAGAAGAATCGCTCTCGGTGCGCCTGCCTTCTTCCCCTGCGTCCGGACTTTCAAATCGCTTTGAACCCCTGTACCAGTCTTAAGCCGGGGGCTTGGGTGTTCCCTCCATGGCTGTGGATGCCCCTCCAGCTACCTCTCCCTGTCCTAGTCAATCAACTGCCTGGGCACAGCCTGGACCACTGCGGGCCCCCTCTGCTGGGCCGTACTCTCTGGATCAGAGCTATTTCCCTTTGGCTGTTGTGGCCTGCACGCATCCGGTGTCTCAGCAGCCCTCTTCTCAGGTGAGTTCTGTGGCTCTGGCCTCGCAATCTGCTTCGAGACACGGCAGAGGCCGGATCATTCTGGCTATTGTGACAGGGARTTCAAAGGTGATGCATATATCTGTACCTGGGGCAAAGACTTTGTGTTTTCCTAAAAGTTCAGGATTTCACCAGGTTGCTTCCCGAGGCTGTGAGTCAGTCACCGGGGGCTGATACTGTCATGGTTCATGTGGGGTCAAAGTTCAGGATATCAACCAGGTTGCTTCCCAAGGCTGTGAGTCAGTCACCTGGGGCTGATACTGTCATGGTTCATGTGGGTCAAAGTTCAGGATTTCACCAGGTTGCTTCTAAAGGCTGTAGTCAGTCACCGGGGGCTGATACTGTCATGGTTCATGTGGGGTCAAAGTTCAGGATATACCAGGTTGCTTCCCGAGGCTGTGAGTCAGTCACCTGGGGGCTGATAACTGTCATGGTTCATGTGGGGTAAAAGTTCAGGATATCAACAGGTTGCTTCCCGAGGCTGTGAGTCAGTCACCGGGGGGCTGATACTGTCATGGTTCATGTGGGTCAAAGTTCAGGATATCACCAGGTTGCTTCCCGAGGCTGTGAGTCAGTCACCTGGGGCTGATACTGTCATGGTTCATGTGGGGTCAAAGTTCAGGATTTAACCAGGTTGCTTCCTAAGGCTGTCAGTCAGTCACCGGGGGCTGAATACTGTCATGGTTCATGTGGGGTCAAAGTTCAGGATTTCACCAGGTTGCTTCCTAAGGCTGTAGTCAGTCACCGGGGGCTGATACTGTCATGGTTCATGTGGGGTCAAAGTTCAGGATATCACCAGGTTGCTTCCCGAGGCTGTGAGTCAGTCACCGGGGGCTGATACTGTCATGGTTCATGTGGGGTCAAAGTTCAGGATATCACCAGGTTGCTTCCCGATGCTGTGAGTCAGTCACCGGGGGCTGATGCTGTCATGGTTCATGTGGGGCAAAAGTTCAGGATTTCACCAGGTTGCTTCCTAAGGCTGTCAGTCAGTCACCTGGGGCTGATACTGTCATGGTTCATGTGGGGTCAAATGACATTATGAAGGGAAGTTGAGAACAGCTGAAAATGGATTTTAAAGAACTGATTGGGTCTCTACTTGACACCAACACACGCCCTGCCCTCCCTAAATCGTGGCACTGAATGGTTCAGCAGACTTTTAGCCTCCATAACTGTCTACGTGACTATTGCAGCTCCGTGGGTGTATCATTTATTGACAAATTTGATACCTTCTGGAAACAAAGCTTGTATTATAAGGAGGATGGGATCCACCCAAATCATTTGGGTTCCTGGATACTTCCACAGCATTATAAGGCTGCATTGAGACAATGTCTTATCAATGACCCAAGTCTAGCTCATTTAATCCCTACCATTGTGTCTCTGAGTTGTGATAATGCTTCAGCAAATGTACATTATCCTAGGGGAGTTGGAAGACGCAATGTAAGTAATCTAATGTATGTCCCTCTTACTGCCCAGAATACCTTTGCTGATCCTACAGCTATTGTATGCAGTAATCATATGCCTATGAACCCGAGTAATACTATTAGCACTGAGGTGGTGTGCCCTAGTAGGAGGTCCCCTGTGTGCAGCTCACCCTGCACTTATAAAAAATAACCTGAGCATGTCTACCTCTGCTAAGCTTCCCAGTAAAGCAAGAAAAATAATCAAGAATCCCAGAAAAGTGTCAAAATTTGCCCACGTTAACATATGTAGCTTAAGAAATAAGGTTAATGAAATCAATAACTTGCTAGTAACAGATGACATTCATATTCTGACAATCTCTGAAACTCACTTAGATAATACCTTTGATGATACAGTGGTAGCAAGACATGGTTATAAGATCTACAGAAAATAAAATGCAGATGGGGGCAGTGTTGCGGTCTATATTCAGAACCACATTCATGTAAAGCTTAGACAGGATCTCATGTTAAATACTGTTGAAGTAATATGGCTACAGGTTCATCTGCCTCACCTAAAGCCCATTCTGGTGGGAAGCTGCTATAGACCACCAAGTGCTAACAGTCAGTATCTGGATAACATGTGTGAAATGCTTGATAATGTATGTATAGAGAGGTATACTTTCTGGGTGATTTAAATATTGACTGGCTTTCATCAGGCTGCCCMCTCAAGAGAAAGCTTCAAACTGTAACTAGTGCCTGCAACCTGGTTCAAGTTACAACCTACCAGGGTAGTTACAAACAGTACTGGAATGAAATGAACATGTATTGATCATATCTTTACTAATGTTGCAGAAATTWGTTTGAAAGCAGTATTCAAAGCCATCGGATGTAGCCATATCTAGGAAAACCAAAGTTCCAAAKGCTGGGCCTAATATTGTGTATAAGAGGTCATACAATAAGTTTTGTAGTGATACCTATATTGCTGATTTGTTGGTCTGTGGTGTGTAATGACGAGCAACCAGACGTTGCACTTGACACATTTATGAAATTGCTTATCTCAGTTACTAATGAGCATGCACCCATTAAGAAAATGACTAAACTGTTAAATCCCCGTGGATTGATGAGGAATTGAAAAATTGTATGGTTGAGAGGGATGAGGCTAAAGAGATGGCAAATAGGTCTGGATGTACAACCGGTTGGTAAATATACTGCAAATTGRGAAATCATGACACTAAACTGAATAAAAAAAGAAGAAACTAAACTATGAAACAAAGATAAATGACAAAGAATTATAGTAAAAAGCTTTGCAGCACCTTAAATGACATTTTGGGCAAAAAAGTCAAACTCCATCATTCATTGAATCAAATGGCTCATTCATCAGAAAACCCACTGATATTGCCAACTACTTTAATGATTTTTTCATTGGCAAGATTAGCAAATTTAGGCATGACATGCCAGCAACAAATGAAGACACTACTGTACACAACCGAGTATATCTGACCAAATTATGAAAGACAAGCATTATAATTTTGAATTCCGTAAAGTAAGTGTGGAAGAGGTAGACATTTTTGTTGTTGTCTATCAACAATGACAAGCCACCGAGGCCTGAAAACTTGGATGGAAAATCACTGAGGATAATAGCGGACGATATTGCCACATCTTCAATTTAAGCCTACTAGAAAGTGTGTGCCCTCAGGCCTGGAGGGAAGCAAAAGTTATTCCTTTACCTAAGAATAGTAAAGCCCCCTTAACTGGCTCGAATAGCTGACCAATCAGCCTGTTACCAACCTTTAGTAAACTTTTCGAAAAAATTGTGTTTGACCAGATGCAATGCTATTTTACAGTAAACAAATTGCCAGACTTTCAGGACGCTTACAGGGAAGGTATCATGACACAAGGCGAGACCTAGATGCAGACACAGGAGGCAGATGGTTGGAGTCTGACAATATTTATTAATCCAATAGTGGAAGGTAAGAGAATGGTCGTGGACAGGCAAAAGGGTCAAAACCAGTTCAGAGTTCCAAAGGTACCGAAGGGCAGGCAGAATCAAGGTCAGGCCAGGCAGGATGATCAGGCAGATGGGAAAGAAGTCCAGAGTCAGGCAGGGGTCAAAACCGGGAGGACTATCAAAAAGAGAATAGAAAAAGGAGTACAGGAAAAACGCGCTGGTTGACTTGACTAGCATACAAGACGAACTGGCACAGAGAGACAGGAAACACAGGGATATATACACTGGGGAAAACAAGTGACACCTGGAGGGGGTGGAGTCAATAACAAGGACAGGTGAAACTGATCAGGGTGTGACAGTACCCCTCCCCCTCTAGGGACGCCACCTGGCATCCTACCTGGGCGCATACCTGGCTGACCGGGGTGTCGGCGGTGGAAGTCGGTGATGAGGGCTGGATCCAGGATGCCTCTAGTGGCAACCCAGCACCTCTCCTCCGGGCCGTAACCCTCCCAGTCAACCAGGTACTGGAAASCCCTGCCCCGTGGTCAAACATCCAGGCAACGTTTTACCGTGTAGGCCATCAATGACACGGGAAGGGGGGGTGGCCCTGGCGACAGAAGACAAAGAACAGTGAGACAAGGACTTAATCTTAAGACACATGGAAGGTAGGGTGAATATGGAGGGTACGGGGTAACACAAGACAGACAGCAGTGGAACTCAGGACTCTGGAGATGGGAAAAGGACCAATGAAATGAGAGGACAGTTTGCGGGACTCTACCCAAAGGGGCCTGTCCCATGTGGACAGCCATACCCTCTGCCCAATGCGGTAGCGGGGAGCTGGGGTCCGGTGACGGTCCGCTTGTCGACGATACCTGGAGTTGGTCTTGAGAATAGCCGCCCTGGCTCTTCCCAAGGTACGTCAACAGTAGCAGACAAACATCTGGGCTGAGGGTGCGCTGACCTCCTGCTCTTGTTCAGTGAGGAGTGGAGGCGGATACCCCATGGAGCACTCGAAAGGGGAGAGTCCCGTGGCAGAACTGGGAAGAGTGTTCCCAGGCATACTCCACCCAGACCAGTTGACGGCTCCAGGTAGTGGGGTTGGTTGAGACCAAGCACCTTAAGGTGGTCTCCAGGTCTTAGTTGGCTTGCTCCGACTAACCGTTGGTTTGGGGATGGAATCCGGATGACAGGCTGGCTGACGACTCMACAAGGGTGCAGAATGCCTTCCAGAACTGAGACGAGAACCCCGATTGGAGACCATGTCTACCGGGAGTCCATGGATCCGGTAGACACGCTGCACCATAAGCTGGGCYGTCTCCTTGGCAGAAAGTAGTTTGGGGAGAGGGATGAAATGGGTGGCCTTGGAGAACCGGTTGAGTACCATCAGAATGACAGTGTTGCCATCAGACGGAGGGAGCCCAGTGACAAAGTCCAGAGATATATCAGACCAGGGACGATGAGGAACCGGTAGTGGCTGCAGGAGGCCAGAAGGAGCTTGCCGTGGAGTCTTGTTTTGAGAACACACGGTGCATGCGGTGACGAAGGCAGCAACGTCAGGGACCATTGTGGGCCACAATAAACGTTGTCGAAGGAAGGCTAGTGTACGACGGGACCCTGGATGACAGGTCAGCCTGGAGAAATGAGCCCATTCCAGGACCTGGGACCGGACTGGATTATGGAAAAACAGCCGGTTAGCTGGGGCCCCTTCAGGTCCAGGCTGGGAGCGTTGTGCCTCTTGGAACAGGTTCTGAATACCCCAATCCAGTGGAAGCAAGGCATGAGGTAGGGAGAATGGTTTCAGAGGTTGAGGGTGCAGCAGAGGAACTGTATAGGTGGGAGAGAGCGTCAGGCTTCACATTCCTTGAAGTTAAATCTGGTGAGCAGGAGGGCCCACCAGGCTTGCCTGGAGTTGAGGCGCTTGGATGTACGGAGATCTTCCAGGTTTTTATTGTCGGTCCAGGCCAGGAATGGCTGTTCTGCTCCTTCCAGTCAGTGCCTCCACTCTTCCAACGCCATCTTCACCGCCAGGAGAACACGGTTGCCAACATCGTAGTTCCTTTCAGCAGGATTGAGACGATGGGACAGGAATGCACAGGGATGAAGCTTCTGGTACTGGGCAAATCGCTGGGACAGGATGGCCCCCACTCCAACATCTGAAGCATCCACTTGCACCACAAATTGACAAGAGGGGCCCGGATGATGAGGATGGGTGCTGTTGTGAACCGATGCTTCAGGTCCACAAAGGCTTTGTCGACAGCTGGAGACCATTTGAACGGTAGCTTGGGAGAGGTGAGTGCCGAGAGGGGGGCCGCCAGGGTGCTGTAGTCCCGAATGAAACGGTGGTAGAAGTTTGCAAAACCAAGAAAACATTGCAACTGCACCCTGGACGTWTTTTTCAGGCCAATCCACCACTGCTTTCACCTTTCCAGGATCCATCTGAACATTGCCCAAAGCAATGACATACCCCAGAAAGGTGATAGAAGAGCGTTGGAACTCACACTTCTCGGCTTTCACGAACAGTTGGTTCTCCAGGAGGCGCTGAAGGACCTGTCTGACATGAAGAACATGTTCTTGTGCAGATTGCGAAAAAAACATGATGTCGTCAAGGTACACGAACACAAACCGGTTTAGCATGTCCCGAAGTGCATCATTGACCAAAGCCTGGAAAACTGCGGGGGCGTTGGTGAGTCCAAATGTCATGACCTAGTACTCATAATGTCCACTGGCTGTGTTGAAGGCTGTCTTCCACTCATCCCCCTCGCGTATCCGAACCAGGTGGTAGGCATTTYGAAGGTCCAACTTGGAAAATATGGTGGCCTCCTGGAGAGGTTCAAACGCCAAGGAGAGGTAGGGGGTAACTATTCTTGACAGTAACATCATTAAGTCCCTTAGTCAATGCACGGACGCAGGGTCTTGTCCTTCTTCCACAAAGAAAAACCCTGCGTCGGCAGGAGATGCAGACGGACGGACGTCCCCAGTGGCCAGAGATTCCTCTATGTAATCCTCCATAGCTTTGGTCTCTGGTCCAGACAGAGAATACAACAGACCCCGAGGTGGTGTAGTAACTGGGAGATGATCAATGGCACAATCATGAGGATGGTGCGGGGGAAGGGAAGTAGCACGTGCCTCACTGAACACTTCCAGGAGGTCATGGCATTCTGTGGGGATAGCTTACAGACGACACAACAGTAGTAGGCTTGATTACCAACGATGACGAGACAGCCTACAGAGAGGAGGTGTGGGCTCTGGGAGTGTGGTGCCTGGAAAACAACCTGAATTCTATACTATTCTATGGTATCTTAGTCAATTAATGTTTACATATCTTGCATTACTCATCTCATACATATATAATGTATTCTATACTATTCTACGGTATCCTAGTCACTTAATGTTTACATATCTGGCATTAATCATCTCATATGTATATACAGTTTTCTATACTATTCTACTGTATCTTAGTCTGTTCCGCTCTGACATCACTCATCCATATGTATATAGTCTTAATTCATTCCTACATAGATTTGTGTGTATTGGGTATATGTTGTGTAATTTGTTAGATATTACTTGTTAGATATTACTGCACTGTCGGAGCTACAATTGAAGTCGGAAGTTTACATACACCTTAGCCAAATACATTTAAACTCAGTTTTTCACAATTACTGACATTTAATCCTAGAGAAAATTYCCTGTTTTAGGTCAGTTAGGATCACCACTTTATTTTAAGAATGTGAAATGTCAGAATAATAGTAGAGTATGATTTATTTCAGCTTTTATTTCTTTCATCAAAATCCCAGTGGGTCAGACGTTTACATACACTCAATTAGTATTTGGTAGTATTGCCTTTAAATTGTTTAAATTTGGTCAAACGTTTCGGGTAGCCTTCCACAAGCTTCCCACAATAAGTTGGGTGAATTTTGGCCCATTCCTCCTGACAGAGCTGGTGTAACTGAGTCAGGTTTGTAGGCCTCCTTGCTCGCACACGCTTTTTCAGGTTCTGCCCACAAATTTTCTATAGGATTGAGTTCAGGGCTTTGTAATGGCCACTCCAAAACCTTGACTTTGTTGTCCTTAAGCCATTTTGCCACAACTTTGGAAGTATGCTAGGGGTCATTGTCCATTTGGAAGACCCATTTGCGACCAAGCTTTAACTTCCTGACGGATGTGTTGAGATGTTGCTTTAATATGTCCACGTACTTTTCCTTCCTCATGATGCCATCTATTTTGTGAAGTGCACCAGTCCCTCCTGCAGCAAACCACCCCCACAACATGATGCTGCCACCCCTGTGCTTCATGGTTGGGATGGTGTTCTTCGGCTTGCAAGCCTCCCTCTTTTTCCTCCAAACATAACAATGGTCATTATGGCCAAAGAGTTCTATTTTTGTTTCATCAGACCAGAGGACATTGCTCCAAAAAGTATGATATTTGTCCCCATGTGCAGTTGCAAATGCTAGTCTGGCTTTTTTATGGCGGTTTAGGAGCAATGGCTTCTTCCTTGCTGAGCGGCCTTTCAGGTTATGTCGATATAGGACTCGTTTTACTGTGGATATAGATACTTTTGTACCTGTTTCCTCCAGCATCTTCACACGGTCTTTGCTGTTGTTCTGGGATTGATTTGCACTTTTTGCACCAAAGTACGTTCATCTCTAGGAGACAGAACGTGTCTCCTTCCTGAGCGGTATGACGGCTGCGTGGTCCCATGGTGTTTATACTTGCGTACTATTATTTGTASAGATGAACCTGGTACCTTCAGGCATTTGGAAATTGCTCCCAAAGATTATCCAGACTTGTGGAGGTCTACAAGGTCTTGGCTGATTTCTTTTGATTTTCCCATGATGTCAAGCAAAGAGGCACTGAGTTTGAAGGTAGGCCTTGAAGTACATCCACAGGTACACCTCCAATTGACTCAAATTATGTCAATTAGCCTATCAGAAGCTTCGAAAGCCATGACATCATCTTCTGGAATTCTCCAAGCTGTTTAAAGGCCTAGTCAACTTAGTGTATGCAAACTTCTGACACACTGGAATTGTGATACAGTGAATTATAAGTGAAATAATCTGTCTGTAAACACTTGTTGGAAAGTACACAAAGTACATGTCCTAACCGACTTGCCAAAACTATAGTTTGTTAACAAGAAATTAGTATGTGACCAATAAAATTTGATTTGAACACAAACATAGACACATGCATACAAGCTCACGATAACATACGCACTATATACACATGTACACATGGATTTTGTGTTATAGATATGTGGTAGTAGAGTAGAGGCCTGAGGGCACACACTGAATATGTTGTGAAAGCTGTTATTAATGTATTGTAATGTTTTTAAAAATGTATAACTGACTTAATTTTGCTGGACCCCAGGTAGAGCAGCTGCTGCCTTGGCAGCATCTAATGGGGATCTATAATAAATACAAATACCAAGGCCTCCTGTGCACAACCAGAATGGAGCATTGGCAGCCACTCCGGTCCCCTGCAGCAGCTCAACTCTTTTGGTGGGACCTTCATCCGTGTCGACTGAGATCTGGCAACGCCGCTTTCCCAGTTCCAGCCCTGCATCCAGCGACTTGAGGGAGGTCTGTCAAATGCTCAGTCTGTTCTGCTCTCACGTGGTTGGCTAGGGACCTTGGCAAAGWCTCAGCTCTCTCAACAAATAGCTGCAGATGACCCTATGCCTGTTAGCTCTTATGGGAATGAGCTGAATACCCCCTCTGACTTTGGGGGTTGAGCTAATGCTAATAAATGTGCGAAGTATGATTTTTTTTTAAATAACACAATTTACATTTGAGTACAGGACTCGTGTCCTGGCATTCTGGGTTTCTCGGAAACATGGTTCTTCAACATGGACATTGAAGTACATTATTATAATGAAATTTGAGCTCATGGTTGTAGATGTGTCCATAAACCAGAGACACATATATTTGTTGATAGGGTATACCGCCCCACTGCTGCCATGGCGGATGCTATTGGTGCTATATCTGAGTGTTTAACACCTTTTCTCTCCTCAGAGTTGGTTATTTTAGAGATTTTTATTTAGATTGGCTATATCCGGCCTCAGATCAATTTAAGAGTATATGGATTGACTTTAATTTGACTCAATTGATCTCAAAACCCACACTGCTAAATGTGAAAAACCCTGTTAATTCCTCATTGATTGATTTAATTCCCCGTAAATATTTGTCTATTGGAGTATTTGCAAATGATCTCAGGTATCATTGTCTCATAGTATATATTACAGATACGAAACAGCAAAATACTAATCCTCGTTTAATTACGAAGAGACATTTAAAAAAGTTTCCTCAAGGGTTTTTACATGACATGTTCTACTCTGATGTAGCCACGATCTCCTGTAAWTCCTGACCCTGAGCTGGCTCTAGAAAATGTATCCTCCATATTTATTCCTCTGGCAGATAAACAATTCAGAGTCAAAAATAAATCTAACACCTCTGAGCTATCTGAGCTCATTCAGTTGAAAAATMCGGCCTGGGCCAAAGCAAGGCAAACTAACTGTWGTGKACTGGCAATCTTTCAGACAATTGAGAAACAGATGTATTATCTCGATTTAAGAATGCTAAATCAAGCTACTTTTTAAGCTCTATCTCTGGCAGGTAATCAGTAAATGCACTGAAGCATACAAATACATTTTCTTCCCTGCCTAAGCAAGTTCCCTCTGACTCTGGCATCATAACTGAGAAGAATGGAATAAGTGAYTATTTTAATCATCATTTTATCTCGGTAGGCTTTTTAATTGAGAGAAATGGGGGTTTAATTGACCCTGGTCAGTGAAATGACTGCACTTCCCTCTGCCAGCCTCTAGCTGCCTCGACGGTTAACCCATMAACTTCAAGTGAATCTTTRTTTTCATCTAAACAATTTGCTATCTGTGATGTGCTAGATGCTTTGCTTAAGGGGCGGCAGGTAGGCTAGTGGTTAGAGTGTTGGGCCAGTAACTGAAAGATTGCTGGTTCGAATCCCTGAGCTGACAGGGTAAAAAATCCGTCATTCTGCCCCTGAACAAGGCAGTTAACCCACTGTTCCCTTGTAGGCTGTTATTGTAATTAAGAATTTATTTTTAACTGACTTGCCTAGTTAAATAAAATAAAAATATTGATGTAAAAAAACAAATCTACTGGGGATTGCCCGCTTGATTGCTGAATTATTGACCCATATTTTTTACCTGACTATTATATCTGTCACTATCCCCAAAGTTTGGAAGGCGGMCCGTGTACAAACCGATTCTGGGTGCTGTACTTTCTACATGAACAATATCGACTTGTCTGTAAAGAAAATGTAACCTGCTGTCACGTGTGCTCCCTCTCCGGCCTCTAGGTCACCATGCTGCTTGTTATGKCGCACACCTGTCACCATYGTTACACGCAGAATGACGCCTCACCAAAGGGAAGCATCAGGGAGTGGCTTTTGTTGTTTTTGTTTTGGAGGTGATGTTGGGTCCGGGTGTCGGGTCYGGAGCTACCTGGGAGGCCTCAGCCGGTTTGTCGGTTTCCCATGCCTCGGCGGGTTCGATGGGTTCCCCTGCCTCAGCTGGCTCGAACAGGTTTCCATTCCTCAGTGGGATCGATAGGTTGCCATGCCTCAGCTCGGTGAACAGGTTCCAGTGCCTCGACCGAGGTAACTGGGGAGGTCTCAACCGCCTTATCAGGCTCTCACGCCTCAGCCAGTTCATCAGGCCGCTGAGGCGGCTGGTCTGCTCCTGATCCCCGGGATCCCCGATCCTCGTCCCTGTGGTTGGCGTCCTGCAGCTGGAGCTGAACGCGACGGGGAGGGCGTACTGTCACGTATGCTCTCTCTCCGGCGCTCTAGGTCGCCATGCTCCCGCCCCTCAGCTGGATTGACAGGTTCCCGCGCCTTAGCAGAGGTGACCGGTCCGCTACTGATCCCCAGGATCRTCATCTTGGTCAGCGTCCTGAGGCTGGGGCCGCGCRTCGGGGAGGGGGTACTGTCACGTATGCTCCCTCTCCGGCCTCTCGGTCACCAAGCTGCTCSTTATGGCGCACACTGATCACCATCGTTACGCGCAGTATGACACTCACCTGGATTCCATCACCTCCTTGATTACCTGTGATTATATGTCACTCCCTTTGGTTCCTTCCCCAGGCGTCATTGTTTCTGTTCCAGTGTCATGTCGGTGCRMTGTTTGTGTTTCTTGTTTTGTTCATTTATTTAATAAACGTATTCACTCCCTGAACTTCCTTCCGGACTCTCAGCGTACATCGTTACACYTGCACTTGTATGCCAATGATACTGTTGTGYATACTATTGCCCCCATGGTTRACTAGACTCTCTCTGATCTACAGTCTGCCTTCATTGTATTACAGAAACATTTTATTGAACTGAAATCAGTATTGAATGCAGGTAAAACTAAGTATGATCAATGGGCCTCACCCAGCTTGGTATTTCGACCATGCATACTACAAATTTAGTTGTTACCAATCCAAAATTGTTTTGCTGACATGGGCTAATTGAGTGACTACTGATGCACCACCAAATTTCGAAATTGCACCTTGTGTAATTCTACTATTCTAACTCTCAACAGTAAGATGAGACCCCGACTGAGTTTCTAAAATAAAACACAAAAACAGTTGCCCATCCCTGATTTAAGAAAGCAGATTATTCAGTTGACTTTCCTATCGGTCCTAGACTATGGCGACATCATCTATATGAACTCAGCTGCCACTTCGTTTATCCGTTAGATACAGTTCATCATAGGGCACTGCGCTTTATTACAGGCGATAATTGTAGTACTCATCACTGCAGCTACCAGAAAGTTGGGTTGCCCGCTTTGATGCCACGTAGGTTGATAAAGTACATTGCTATGTTTTCATGTATAAAGCGCTTTTACAAAAAGTCACTTAACTTTAGACGTACGAGTTACCACCCACGGTCTCAGGGATGGCTAACTCTGGAAATTCCTTTGGTCYCTACTGRGTTAGTAAATCCGTTGTTTGTTTTATTGCACCTTATTTGTGGAACAATATTCAAAATATTCTTAAATGTGATGTTCTGGTGCCTCTAGGACAATTCAGAAAGCTGATTGAGGACCTTATTACTRATGAAWGTGTTTGTTTTTTATGACCGTGTTTTTCTCTCTTTCTGCTTGAATATTGTATTTATATTTTGATGTGTGTATTTTCTGTCATTTGTAATTCAGCGCTCATCTGTAAAAGATACCTTGGTCTCAGTATGACTCCCTGATAAAACGAACTCATGTTGATCTCATGCACTGTGAGTCCTTGCATCTCGAGCTCCATCTATGAATTTGAGAATGTTTATTTTTTTCCAGCCCATCCCTCAGCTTTAGGCTATAGCTAATCAATTTCAAATGGTTAGGGCTTCCATTTGAAAACGAATTAAGGATTGTGGCTTTATAAAAATGTGGCTATTTAGAGTGGCTATTTAGAACTGAGAATCCTACAACTCTGTCTGTATAATAGCAAAGTGATGCAAATTAATTCACAGAGCGCTCGTAATTCACAGAGCGCTTGTATATCTTTACATAGGATAACCCATCTACTGTATTTCAAAGCGAGAAGTTACATACCGCCGATGATACTGTCGGATGTTCTGCGCACCCTTTTCGTTTTCACTTCCTCAAAAACGTGTTTTCCATCATAACCYCATGTATTTCAGCTTCCTTTCATGAGAACTGTCGGTGTATAATCTGCGTCAGTTACAGTTGAAAACGTGTATCATCTGACTTCAAATCGAGAACAAACCCACCCAGTGAGCACTGTCCGGCGCCGACGTCCATTCGACATTGAAAAGACGTTGAAATTTGGCCTTGGACCGAACCATATCTGAATCAGATTTGGTTCAGATTTGATTTCAATGTACAGATACGTCCAGACTGGATCAAACCTGAACCCATCATAGATGTCTATGTTTCACAAGTCTGGACAATGCAGCACCGTACCGTGGAGTACAGCAGAGTACAGTACAGTAAAGTAAAGTACAGTTCATTACAGTACAGTAGAGTACAGTAATRTACAGTAAAGTAGAGTAACCTATAGTTCAGTACACTACAGTAGAGCACAGTAGAGTAAAGTATATTGTACTGTACTTTACCTTACTGTTCTCTACTATACTAAACTCTACTGTACTGTTACTGAACTAAATTCTACTGTACCGTACTGAACTAAACTGCTCTACTGTACTGTACAGTACTGTCCAAACTTGTGAGACATAGACGTCCAGTCTGGACAGACCATGTGGTCTTGTTTTGGGGGTGGATCCCATTAGAATAATACTTGCTTTGCAAGTGTTCCTTTTTACATTTACATTTTGGGCTTTTAGAAGACGCTCTTATCTAGACTTTGAAAAATAATAACGTCGCTTAGCCTCTCACATTAAACGACTGTCTTTCCTAAAGTTTTTTGTCTTGCCGACATAGTGGTGCACACACTGAACAATGTTGCACAAACGGGGGTCACACAATACAAGGTTCTTCACTTGGTCATGGGGATTCGCGATACCACGCTGTCTCGTAAAAACAATGATGTGATTCGATTGTGTAGCTAGAACAAGCTGTGGTTCAAAGCAGACTCATAAAAGTTTTCAGTTATACATTCACGCTTGTCATGCAGTACTGTAATATCTAGCTTCGTGTTATTCAAAGTGTGGGACAATATACGAATGTATTTATTGGTTTCTTTTCATTTTGATAAGAGATTAATTTTAATGATTTGAAGGTTATTTGTTGATGTAAAAATCGAAATGTATTGATTTTAAGAGAAATTCTTGCGAAATGGGATCCCAGAAATGCTTGCAGTAAAAATGTGGTCCTTGCAGAAAAAGTTTAAATACCACTGATCTAGCTAATTCACAGTGGTGGAAAAAGTATCCAATTGTCGTACTCGAGTAAAAGTAAAGACACCTTAATAGAAAATGACTCAAGTAAAAGTGAAAGTCACCCAGTAAAATTCTACTTGAGAGAAGTCTAAAAGTATTTGGTTTGAAATATACTTACTTATTAAAAGTAAATGTTATAGCTAAAATATACTTAARTATCAAAAGTAAATGTAAAAGTATAAATCATTTCAAATTCCTTATATTAAGCAAACCAGACGGCACCATTTTCTTATTTTTTAAATTTACGGATAGCCAGGGGCACGCTCCAACACTCAGATAGAGTCCGCCAGATCCGAGGCAGTAGGGATGACCAGGGATGTTCTCTTGATAAGTGTGAATTAGACCATTTTCCTGTCCTGCTAAACATTCAAAATGTACCTAGTACTTTTGGGTGTCAGGGAAAATGTATGGAGAAAAAGTACATAATTTTCTTTAGGAATGTAGTGAAGTAAAAGTAAAAGTAGTCAAAAATAGAAATAGTAAAGTAAAGTACAGATACCCCAAAAAACTACTTAAGTAGTACTTTCAAGTACTTTTACTTAAGTACTACTTTACACTACTGCCAATTCATTTTGAATTGTGTAACATTGCTTGTGAACTTCAGAGCTGTAATGATTTGACACTTCGGCATTGGTTAAAGGCAAGCACAAATGCATACTAGTAGGCTAGTATTACTCATCGCTCCTGTTCGAGAGTCTACACATTCTGGGTAATGTGATACAACGTCGTCATCTCACTGGCTTCTTCTCTGGCGAGCTCTCATTGGCTATTGATGATCACCGTTCTCAAAACTTGTCCTTGCACATCTCAAACTACAAGAGCATTGCAGATTGTGTGCCTTTAAAATCAAACATGTTTGAAAATATTAGGACGTCTGGGACTGCTCAAAGACGTCTCTGAACCGCTCACATTAAACCAGCGTCGGTGACGGCCGCGTGGCCCGAGWAGGGAACGACATTTTTTAACACAATTGATAAAGCTAACATAAATGCATATGACAGATGGGAGGAATAATAAATATTACATATTGTGATCTTTATTTATGTAGATATAAGTGAATGTATGGATGGTTGAAATTTGTCCGTAAATTACGTATTTTCAAATCCCAGAAAATACCTATTTTTAACTTTCATTCACAACTGAAAATGAACCTAATTTCAACGTCATTTTGCTCACTGGGAAATACCCACACCCACTGGGCACAGATGTCAATTCAAAGTCTGTTCCACGTTGCTTCAATTGGACAACAACATGTATTCAACCAGGCAGATCTCCACGTCATCTTCAGAGAAGATGATGAAACTTGCTGAATAATGCATTTCAAATGTAGTCTGTTTGAAAGCTTCCTTCCTCTTGCAAAATATAGTGTTTTTTTAGATAGGGTTCTCATTTTTCAACTGAATGTGAATTTCTTGCACAAGTTGTGAAATAACCTATAGTCTACTACTAAATGTTTTAATCAATCAATCAATCAAGTTTATTTTATATAGCCCTTCGTACATCAGCTAATATCTCGAAGTGCTGTACAGAAACCCAGCCTAAAACCCCAAACAGCAAGCAATGCAGATGTAGAAGCACGGTGGCTAGGAAAAACTCCCTAGAAAGGCCAAAACCTAGGAAGAAACCTAGAGAGGAACCAGGCTATGAGGGGTGGCCAGTCCTCTTCTGGCTGTGCCGGGTGGAGATTATAAACAGAACATGTTCAAAATGTTCATAAATGACAAGCATGGTCAAAATAATCAGGAATAAATGTCAGTTGGCTTTTCATAGCCGATCATTAAGAGTTGAAAACAGCAGGTCTGGGACAGGTAGGGGTTCCATAACCGCAGGCAGAACAGTTGAAACTGGACAGCAGCAAGGCCAGGTGGACTGGGGACAGCAAGGAGTCATCATGCCCGTAGTCCTGACGTATGGTCCTAGGGCTCAGTTCCTCCGAGAGAGAGAAAGAAAGAGAGAAGGAGAGAATTAGAGAGAGCCAAGATGTTCAAAATGTTCATTAATGACAGCATGGTCAAATAATAATCAGGAATAAATGTCAGTTGGCTTTTCATAGCCGATCAATAAGAGTTGAAAACAGCAGTCTGGGACAGGTAGGGGTTCCATAACTGCAGGCAGAACAGTTGAAACTGGAACAGCAGCCAGGCCAGTAACCTTGGGGAGCAGCAAGGAGTCATCATGCCCAGTAGTCCTGACGTATGGTCCTAGGGCTCAGGTCCTCCGAGAGAGAGAAAGAAAGAGAGAAGGAGAGAATTAGAGAGAGCATACTTAAATTCACACAGGACACTGGATAAGACAGGAGAAGTACTCCAGATATAACCAACTGGCCCTAGCCCCCCGACACAAACTACTGCAGCATAAATACTGGAGGCTGAGACAGGAGGGGTCAGGAGACACTGTGGCCCCATCCGATGATACCCCCGGACAGGGCCAAACAGGAAGGATATAAGTGGCCTACTGGCCTACTGTATTGTACTGTCAATACCAACAATAACATTGTAAAAGAAAAAAAATATCTGTTTTATGTCTTGCACTCATGTCCCTAACCCCCTCAATGGTGTTTTAAATATTTTCCAACTGTCCTCGCCAGAGGCTGAGCCTAAAGTGTGCACGCACTAGTCCGAGTACCAGTCACACCAACTCATAGAGTCACCAATGCACACACAGGGACAATCCCACAGACCAGTCATTCAAACGTAGGCTATGAATAAACACTGTGTTGTTTACTTTTTGGTTATCACAGTTATAGCCGAGGGCTACTGTAGATGGAGACCATCATTGTGCCACTCGGTTGGCACTAAAGAGTCTTGACATGGCTGATGGCTCAGCAACATGGCCAAAGCAGAGAAAAAGGTCGGTATTTTCTGCCCATGTTTTTGGCCCTCAGACCAGGGGAGAGTAACCAGGTATGACATATCCAGGACGGCGAGGAGGTACTTTGCTTTATCATGAGGGCCCTCTGTCTGACATATGGCCCAATGGTCAGCCCATGGACATCTCAGCAAACACTATAGGGACGTGACAGAGACCAGAATCAGCTGGAGACACTGGGGAACACTCAGGTTACTACCTGCACCCGCTGGGTTAGAGATGAGACACGATAATAAAGTAGCATAAATCATTTTTACATTTTTTTTTTGGAGTGCGTACCTTCTACAAATATATTTCTTCGAGACAGGACAAATCTTATCAAGGAAATGCGTTTTCCCAGAAATAGACCAAAACTGGTCAACTCCCTTGTACAGCCACATATCTCACCCTGCGTGCCTTTCACTTCTGCACTTCCCTTATTTGGTGACGCAATCAAACCCCTATGCTCTAATCATGACAATCCTAATAGGAAGTCTATTGGCCTACGCTCGGAAAAGAATACGAGGCTGTAAATGTGCACCTGAAACACTCCAAGCTTTGAATATTCACCGACAAACACTGTATTGGTAAAAGTCCACCAGAGATACGTCTCTGCATGACTTCAGTGACACTGACCGGGATGGAAGTGTTGGTGCTACTAAACCAGGTGAGTCGCACAGACCGAGATTACCTCTGACAGATGCAACTCATCTAATGAGAAAAAGAGAAGAGAAGCAAGGCTCCAGCTGTGTCTCCACCCTGCCTACCTTCCTGTTTCTCTCCTCCGTTCTCTCCGTGCCACCCAATTTTCAATAATATCTAATATATATCTCCAAACACCATGGCCTGGGCATGTCTGAACTCAGGGTTTGAAATGACAGAGAGACAATAGAGTGGTTAGGAGGAGGGTGAGGGTTCGGAAGTCATTTAGCCATTCATCGATTTATCTAGTGTCTATGAACGTGTGACATTCCTGGATGAATCATTATTTTAAACAAAGTCAGATTTAATCAAGAAATACAATAGTCAGTTTAAAAAAGGTAAAGTGTACACGTCCATAGCCGCGGGAAGTAGGCGTGCTGGGGATGCTGCAGCACCCCCTGATAAATTGAAATAATTGGGACAAAATGAGGCTATAAATAATCATTCTCCCCAAAATGATATTACCCCTGTCTGAACACACATATATAAAATCATTATATTTTTATACTCATTATACTCACTGGTGAGTAGCCTATGCTTCATCTTCATCATTGGGTGAATCAGTGTCACTGGAATGTTTATTTTGTACCCTACTGTACCCTATACTATACATACAAAAGTATGTGGACACCTGCTCGTCGAACATCTCATTCCAAAATCATGGGTTGGTCCCCCTTTGCTGCTATAACAGCCTCCACTCTTCTGGGAAGGCTTTCGGCTAGATGTTGGAACATTGCTGCGGGGATTGCTTTCATTCAGCCACAAGAGCGATTAGGCCTGGCTCGCAGTCGGTATTCCAATTCAGGTCAGGGCTCTGTGCAGGCCAGTCAAGTTATTCTTCATTGTATGCTGTACGTTAAGATTTCCCTTCACTAGAACTAAGGGGCCTAGCCCGAACGATGAAAAACAGCCCCAGACCATTATTCCTCCTCTGCCAAACTTTATAGTTGGCACTATGCAATCAGTCAGGTAGAGTACTCCTGGCATCCGCCAAACCCAGATTTGTCCGTCAGACTGCCAGATGGTAAAGCGTGATTCATCACTCCAAAGAATGTGTTTCCACTGCTCCAGAGTCCAGTGGTGGCGAGCTTTACACAACGCCAGCCGACGCTTGGCATTGCGCATGGTGATCTTATGCTTGCTCGGCCATGGAAAGCCATTTTATGAAGCTCCCGACAAAGTTCTTGTGCTGACCTTGCTTCCAGAGGCAGTTTGGAACTCGGTAGTGAGTGTTGCAACCGAGGAAAAGCGATTTTTACGCACTACGCGCTTCAGCACTCGGCAGTCGCGTTCTGTGAGCTTGTGTGGCCTACCACTTTGCAGCTGAGCCGTTGTTGCTCTTAGATGTTTCCACTTCACAATAACARCACTTACAGTTCACCGGGGCAGCTCTAGCAGGGCAGAAATTTGACGAACTGACTTGTTGGAAAGGTGGCATCCTATAACAGTGCCACGTTGAAAGTCACTGAGCTCTTCAGTACGCTCTTCTACTACCAATGTGTGTCTATGGAGATTGCATGGCTGTGTGCTCGATTTTATACACCTGTCAGCAACGGGTGTGGCTGAAATAGCCGAATCCACTAATTTGAAGGACTGTCCATATACCTTTTGCCGTTAGGAAAATGTAGTGCCGGACAAATGACTGGGAAGATTAAAATTGATYGGACATTTGAGAAATTTACTAGCCATCCATATGCACTGGGTGTGTAACCCATTAGGGAGTCCACCCACGCAGCCAGCTCCACCAATAAACAAGGGATATTGTCCAAATTAGCCACATTTACATGTCCTTAAAAACAGCCTATAACAAATTACAAAAACACATTTCAAAAACCCTATTCCTTGTGTTTCGTTGCAGACGCAGAACTTCATAGCCTGCTGTTTTATTGGTTTTTACTTTCCTTAAACAATAATTGTCCATCTCACCGTTCAGCTATTGGAGATTTTAGCACTAAATGGATCAGGGCTTTGCATGCATAGGCCTGTAGGCTTAGACGTCCACTGTATGATATTAATAATAAAAAATACATATTTAAAAGGAAGATAAGCTTAATAAGCCTAGCCCCAGATAGAGAGATATGCCRACGGCATGCTACGAAACCAATATGCATTTCTTTATCCTTGTCAGAAGGASAGAAGGAGGCTAATAGTTATTTTTCTTTCAGAATATTTTGTATAAAATATAGGTTATAGGAGTAACTCTGGTAGGCCTAAAACATTCTTCCTCACCTCAAGTTCAACTGTCGGAGTCAGTTGGAGCGCCTGTGCGCACTGCCTTCATATCATAGGCTTGCAGTATAATAGGCTAATAGCCACACCACACCACACCAAAACAAATCAAATCAAATTGTATTGATTTTGTACACATTTTTGCAGATGATATTGCAGGTGCTGTGAAAAGCTTGTCTGTCTAGCTCCAACAGTGCAGTAATACACGCAAATTCAGAGWYCGGAATATAAATATACATATATATATTTCTACATACTGTACAGTATATATATAAATATATAGTACAACAGTACCTAAACATTATTAAAGTGACCAGTGTTCAAYGGCTATGTACATAGGGCAGCAGTCTCTAAGGTGCAGGTACCAGGTGGAAGCCGGCTAGTAACAGTGACTAAGGTTCAGGGCAGGGTACCAGGTGGTAGCTGGCTAGTAATAGTGACTAAAGTTCAGGGCAGGGTATTGGGTGGTAGCTGGCTAGTAACAGTGACTAAAGTTCAGGGCAGGGTACTGGGTGGAGGCCGGCTCTTGGTGACTATTTAACCTTCTGATGGCCTGGAGAAAGAAGCTGTTTTTCAGTCTCTCCGTCCCAGCTTTGATGCACCTGTGAACAGGCCATGACTCGGGGGGCCAGGCTGTTTGTGTGAATAGGCCATTTCAGTGATGTGCATGCCAAGGAACTTGAAGCTGTTCACCGGCCCTGCTGATGTGGATGCAGGCGTGCTCTCTCTGCTGTCTCCTGAAGTCCACGATCGGCTCCTTCGYTTTGTTGACGTTGAGGAAGATCATTTATTTTCCTGCCACCACTCCGCCAGGGCTCTCACCTCTTCCCTGTAGGCTGTCTTGTTGTTGTTGGTAATCAGGCCTACCACTGTTGTGTCGTCGGCAAACTTTATGATTTATTTGGAGACGTGCGTGGCCCCCGTATTGAGGATCTACCTTCACCGCCTGGGGTCGGCCCGTCAGGAAGTACAGGACCCAGCTTAGTGATGAGCTTGGTTGGCACTACTGTGTTGAAGGCTGAGCTGTAGTCRATGAACAGCATCCGTACATAGGTATTCCTCAAATCCAGGTGGGATAGGGCAGTGTGCAGTGCAATTGCGTCGTCCGTGGATCTGTTTGGGGCAGTATGCAAATAGTAGTGGGTCTAAGGCATGTGTCAAACTCATTCCAYGGAGGGTCTGCTGGTTTTCACTCCACRCTTGTACTAGAGTTATKAATTAAGGTCACWAATTAGTAWGGAACTCCTCTCACCTGGTTGTCTAAGTCAGTAAAAAAAAGTATTGCTTTGGTACTACTGTAGCGTCACAAGTACAGTATGTGGTACATTTTCACAACATTTTTTTTGGTAATATTTAAAACATACAATATACTTGCAGTGAAGCTGCTCAACAGCTACATCACATTAGTCATCTAACAGCCTCTCATCCAGAGCGACACACAGAAGCAACCAGGGTCAACGCCCTCCCACAAGGTCAAAAACAGGCACCTGAACCAGCCATCCATCAACCACCGGCCCAAGCTCCCAAACGCCAGCACCTCCAAGATCCCACCCACAGTTCCTCAAGAGCTGCCCCTTAACCATCTGAGACCCCCCCCCCCCACACAGCCCCCCCCCCCCCCCCCCCCCCCGCGCCGAGAAAAATAAATAAAATAAATAATTCCATCCCCACCCCAAGACCCCCCCAATGCACCAACAACCAAACAAAATGAATAAAAGAGAAAGGAAAACAGAAAACAACAATGCAAAAAAAACAAAGCACATCAAGGACAACAACATCATACACAGCAAGGCCAACTGAATATGTTTGAGTGCATGTACGGCACTATTTACMTGTGTGTGTGTCMGTGTRTGTGCACATGTGTGCCTTTGAATGAGAGTGTGTGTAAATGCATGTGTACAAACACCTGCACGGCATCAGCCTCAGRCAAACMGGCATTAGCTGTAAAAACACTGCCCCTCAGTGTCATTGAAACATGCTTCTTGTTATGTTTTATTTTTACTTAATTTTTAAAACTTTTATCTTTGACCGTCATTCTATCCCCCGCCCAACAACTCCACTCCCACTTGTCTCCAATTCCACATCCCATTCCACATTTTCACAACACTTAATACAAACCTCCAAACTGGTCACACTTGYAACGCATCCAGTCTTTCATTCGAAACCTGTCATTGTGCGTTCATTTGGATTGTAAACGTCTGTCACCACACAACCCTTGATCCAAAATATGTTTATTGTGAAATGTAAAAAGAACATTGATTTAATCACCAAAACACAACATAACATATTTTCAATTTAGTAATTTTAACTACCAGTTAATCCAATAGCAAACAATACAAGATACGTGTTTCAAATCACCCTTAGAAGTGCTGAAGGTACTATGCTACTGTACTGTAAACTACAGTTTTCACATTGGCAAGACACATTAACCAACAAAACTGACAGAAAACATAGAATTTCCATAATATACTGTATATCCAATGTGTAATCAATGAAGACATCCTCTACAATCATTCATGCAAAAAAATTATATAATCAAATGTCCTACCATACCATCTTCAGAGACAGCTGTTAAAAAAACTGTAATTGAAACTAAAAACCCACAGACACCCCTGATTGGATAAGGTGGAGGTGATACGATCCTTAACTAGCCTCTCAAAACCCTTCATGATGACAGAAGTGAGTGCTACGGGGCGATAGTTAGCCTCTCAAAACCCTTCATGATGACAGAAGTGAGTGCTACGGGGCGATAGTTAGCCTCTCAAAACCCTTCATGATGACAGAAGTGAGTGCTACCGGGCGATAGTCATTTAGWTCAGTTACCTTCGCTTTCTTGAGTACAGGAACAATGGTGGACATCTTTAAGCAAGTGGGGACAACAGACTGGGATAGGGAGAGATTGAATATGTCCGTAAACACTCCAGTCAGCTGGTCTGCACATGCTCTTAGGGCTCCAGCCATTATCACGAGCCGTCCTCCCCAATTAGGGCTTTACCAACCTCCTGTGACTTATAACCTATCTTAAACTAAATACGGAACACACACAGATATAGGCGTAATTTGTTCTTGCGTATTCTACCTGTCACGTTCCTGACCTGTTTTCCTTTGTTTTGTATTCATTTTAGTTGGTCAGGGCGTGAGTTGGGTGGGTTTGTCTATGTTTGTATTTCTATGTTGGGAGTTTGTGTTCGGCCTGGTATGATTCTCAATCAGAGACAGCTGTCAATCGTTGTCCCTGATTGAGAGTCATACTTAGGCAGCCTGGGTTTCACCTGTGTTTTGTGGGTGTTTGTTTCCTGTGTCAGTGTTTGGACCACACAGGACTGTTTAAGGTTAGTCACGTTTGTTATTTTGTAGGTTTAAGTGTTTTCTTGTTGTTTCATTAAATCATGAACACTTACCTCTCCGCATCTTGGTCTGATCCATGCTCCTCCTCGTCTGAGGAGGAGAACGACATTGACAGCCTTAACACTACCATGAAAACGGACCATCCTTACTGATTCGTTAATAATGATGAGTGAGAAAGTTACAGACGCACACACGTCAGACCCCGCCCCAAAAATGCTAACCTCCCCTGTTATTGTAACGGTATGTCTTTGGGTTATGATATTTTTGCGTCTTTAACTTTCTCACTCATCATTATTCACAATTAATTTGGGATTATCCATAATCATAGTAGCATCAACATTAATGTAGAAGTGTTTAGAAACATATTCTATTCTTATATACAATAAAAGGGACTCCAAAATGACACAATACATTACTTAACATTAATTTCTATTGGGCACAAAATAATCTGATTCACAACCAAAACAAACAGAAAATGCATTCAACAAATTTGTCACAAGCTAGTCATTGCGTGCTATGAATATGAGACCAAATGTTTAACTTTTTACTACTTTAATACACATTTAAGTGAATTTGTCCCACTACTTTTGGTCCCTTAAAATGGGAGGGACTATGTAGAAAATGCTGACAGTCTGGACTTTAACCTCATAGGCATTTTATCATTTCAAATCCAAAGTGCTGGATGGAGTACAGAGCCCAAATGAAAAACTGGGTTTTCAACGGGTTCAGTCTGCTTTCCAACAGACACTGGGAGACAAATTCACCTTTCAGCAGGACAAAACCAAAACACAAGGCCAAATCTACACTGAAGTTGCTTTCCAAGAAAACAGTGAATGTTCCTGAGTGGCCGAGTTACAGTTTTGACTGAAATCTACTTGAAAATCTATGTCAAGACCTGAAAAGGATTGTGTGGTGTGGTCGTCTGCTACAATAACCCATCCATGACAAGAATCGACGAGTAGTGCGTTCTGCACACCACTGTTGTACTGCGCTGGTATTTGTCTGTTTGTGACCCGCCTGCAGCGTGCACAATTCTTGCCATTCTCCTTCAACCTCTCTCATCAACAAGCTGTTTTTCCCCACAGGACTGCTGCTGACTGGATGGTTTTTGCTTGTCGCACCATTCTCGTTAAAACCTAGACACTGTCGTGCGTGAGAAAGGCAGTTTCTGAGAAAAAATATGAACGCAACATGCAACAATTTCAAAGATTTTACTGAGTTACAGTTCATATAAGGAAAACAGTCAATTGAAGTTTATGGATTTCACATAACTGCCAATACAGATATGCATCTGTTGGTCACAGATATATCCCTTTAAAAAAGGTAGGCACATGGATCAGAAAACCAGTCAGAATCTGGTGTGACCACCATTTGCCTCATGTAGCACGACATATCTCCTTCGCATAGAGTTGATTAGGCTGTTGATTGTGACCTGTTGAATATAGTCCCACTCCTCTTCAATGGCTCTGCAAAGTTGCTGGACATTGGCGGGAACTGGAACACGCTGTCGTACACGTCGATCCAGAGCATCCCAAACATGCTCAATGGATGGCACGTCTGGTGAGTATGCTGGCAATGGAAGAACTAGGACATTTTCAGCTTCCAGGAATTGTGTACAGACCCTTGTGACATGGGGCCGTGCATTATCATGCTGAAACATGATAGGGTGGATGATTGGCACGACAATGGGCCCCATGATCTCATCTCGGTATCTCTGTGCATTCAAATTGCCATCGATGAAATGGAATTGTGTTTGTTGTCCGTAGCTTATGCCTGCCCATAGCAACACCCCACCTCTACCATGGGACACTCTGTTCACAACGTTGACATCAGCAAACCGCATCGCCCACACGACGCCATACACGCTGTCAGCCGTCTGCCCGGTACAGTTGAAACCGGGAATCATCCGTGAAGAGCACACTTCTCCAGCGTGCCAGTGGCCATCGAAGGTGAGCATTTGCCCACTGAAGTTGGCTACAACGCCGAACTGCAGTCAGGTCAAGGCCCTGGTGAGGAACACAAGCACACAGATGATTTTCCCTGAGACAGATTCTGACTGTTTTTGCAGACATTCTTCAGTTGTGCAAACACACAGTTTCATCAGCTGTCCAGGTGGTTGGTCTCAGACGATCCGGCAGGTGAAGAAACCAGATGTGGAGGTCCTGGGCTGGCGTGGTTACACAACATTCAATTCTCTGGCAATAGCTCTGGTGGGCATTCCTACAGTCAGCATACTGATTGCACGCTCCCTCAAAACTTGAGACATCTGTGGCATTGTGTTGTGTAACAAAACTGCACATTTTAGAGTGTTCTTTTATTGTCCCCAGCAAACRTTGTACCTGTGTAATGATCATGCWGCTTACAGTTTTTTCCAATTGCTAACACACTAAAATGACATGCACAGCGGTTCTCTGTATAAGACACAACAATCTGACATAAAGTCACATGTTTGCCATTTCAAAACACTGCCATTCAAAATGACACTACATKAGCTAATTGGCCAATACATGTGCCACCTGGCCAAACACCTCACTGGTTAATTGTTACCACTTCAATCAGGAAGTAAGCACTATGAAAAGACCACAGGTGAGCAACTTTTGTTTTACAACAACAATGGAAGCCATTGCAGAGAGAGGAAGAGGAAGGGGAAGAGGGAGGGTGAGAATGAGAGGGGGAGGAAGAGTGAGAGGTAGGGGTAGAGCTGGTAGAGGAGTTCATGGCCAAAGAAGACAACAACTTTCAAATGAAATCAGAGCAACCTTAGTTGATCATGTCATCAACCATGGGCTGACAATGCGAGAGGCTGGACAGAGAGTGCAGCCCAACTTGAGCCGTTTTACTGTCGCCTGTGTCATCCGGACATTTAGACTGGAGTACAGGTATGTAACCAAAATTTCTTTCACACTATGTAGTACACCCCATGTCATAGTGTATCAGTTGGGGGACACCTGTTTACTTCATGAATGGCTGATGTCATACACTAACTGCACACATTTCCTGTAGAATTTACTCTACTGTGGGGGAAATATCTTTAGGCTGCATTGTCCAAGCCCTATATTTTTGTTTTTCTAAAGGCCTGAGAGACGCAACCATGGTGGAGGAAGGGGCCAAAAGTTCACCGCGGTACAGGAAGCTGCCATTAAACTTGGTTTTGGAAAATAATGAAATCAGATTACGAGAAATTCAAAGCCACATCATCCAAGACAACACCATATTCAAAAACGTTCAACGAGTCAGTCTGTCCACATTGGCTCGCATTCTCAAGCGAAACCAAATCAGAATGAAACAACTTTATAACGTGCCGTTTGAGAGAAACTCTCAAAGAAACAAAGAGGTCAGACGAGCATATGTGGATGTAAGTACAATATTGACTGCAGTACACTACACGCAACATTGTTTCCCAGTGTACTGGATAACACCATATTGACTGCTTTTGTTCTTTGTTTTCAGGGAGTACTGGAAATGGATGCTCATGCAATCCCACATGAGTTCATCTTTACAGATGAGGCTGGGTTCAACCTAGCAAAGACCAGAAGAAGGGGGAGAAACGTCATTGGCCACAGAGCCATTATAGATGTTCCTGGCCAACGTGGTGGGAACATCACAATGTGCGCTGCCATCTCCAATACGCATGGTGTCCTCCACCGTCATGCCAACCTTGGACCACACAACACAGCCCATATTCTCACATTTCTGGACAGACTCCACTACATTCTCATACCACCAGAGCGTATGAATGATGCAGACCATCAAAGAACCCGGTACGTTGTAGCATGGGACAACGTGAGCTTTCATCGTGCAGCCCCAGTCCAAAACTGGTTTGCTGACCACCCACCATTTCTCGTGCAATACCTCGCACCATACTCACCATTTCTGAACCCCATAGAAGAGTTATTTTCGGCATGGCGGTGGAAGGTATAYGACCGGCAGCCCTTTGTGCGCATGCCTCTTGTGCAGGCTATGGAAGAGGCATGTGATGAGATTGATGTGGGTGCGATTCAGGGATGGATAAGGCACTCAAGGCGCTTCTTCCCTCGATGTCTGGCAAGGGAAGATATTGCCTGTGATGTGGACGAGGCGTTGTGGCCAGACCCAGCTGTGCGGCAAGATGCTGACTATTTATTTTTCTTGCCTTTTTTTATTTTTTCTGCAATTTTCTTTTTCAGTTTACTGTTTTTTTGTGAGCATATTTTTGTTCAGTCCAATGTAAATATATCTGCTGTGCATATGTTGCACTGACTTGTTTGGTGAAAAATAAAAAATAAAATGTTTCAACAGCATGTGTGTGTATCTGCAAATATTTCTGTGCATCTGAAGAATTTTCTACAATTTGAACTATTTTAGTGTTATGGCAAAGCATACTAAAGATGAGTGCTTTTCATTATGCCCAACAGTGTGTAGTTGGTTGGACAAGAATCTGGTAATATGAATGAAGTGTGTGCCATTTTGCGCAAACGTTTGATTTTGATAATGCTATATGTAGTTGTAACGCTCGTCGTTRGAATGAGAAGAGGAGGACCAATGYGCAGCGTGGTAAGTATCCATTTTAATAAGAATACTTGAACAATGAACAAAAACAATAAACTGACAAACGACCGAGACAGTTCCGTATGGTGAAGCACAGACACAGAAAATAACCACCCACCAAACCCAAAGGAAAACAGGCTACCTAAATATGGATCCCAATCAGAGACAACGACTGACACCTGGACTGCTGAGAACCATACTAGGCCAAACCATAGAAACAGACAACCTAGACATACAACATAGAATGCCACCCACATCACACCCTGACCAAACAAAACATAAAACATACAAAGCAATCTATGGTCAGGGCGTGACAGTACCCCCCCCCCCCCCCCAAAGGTGCGGACCCCGGCCGCAAAACCTGAACATATAGGGGAGGGTCTGGGTGGGCATCTGTCCGCGGTGGCGCTCTGGCGCGGGACGTGGACCCCACTCCACCATAGTCTTAGCTCGCTTAAGTGGCGTCTTTGGAGCGGCGACCATCACCGCCGACCTTGGACTGGGGACCCTAATAAAGGGCACCACTGGACTGAGGGGCGCCTCTGGAGAGCAGTCGAGGGGCAGATCCGGACTGGAGGGCAGACTCCGGACTGGGAGCGGCAGATCCGGACTGGAGGGAGACTCTGGCAGATCCGGACTGGAGGGAGACTCTGCAGATCCGGACTGGAGGGAGACTCTTGCAGATCCGGACTGGAGGAGAACTCTTGCAATCCGGACCTGAGGGAGACTCTTGCAGATCCGGACTGGAGGGAGACTCTGGCAGATCCGGACTGGAGGGAGACTCTGGCAGATCCGGACTGGAGGGCAGCTCAGGCAGCTCAGGACAGGAGGGCGGCTCAGGCGGCTCAGGACAGGAGGGCGGCTCAGGCGGCTCAGGACAGGAGGGCGGCTCAGGCGGCGCTGGACAGGAGGGCGGCTCTGGAGGATCCGGACTGGAGGGGGGCTCTGGAGCGTCCGGACTGAAGGGACACACAGGAGACTTTGTTCTTAGAACAGGCACAGTACTCACCAGGCTGGAGAGATCTACTGGAGGCCTGGTCCTTGGAGGAGGCACAGGATAGACCGGTCCGTGGAGGCACACTGGAGGTCTCGAACTAAGGACCTGCACAACTCGTCCTAGCTGGATGTTGATTTTAGCCCGGCACTTGCGGGGCGCAGGCACAGGACGCACTGGGCTGTGCAGACCCATGGGAGACACAGTGCGTAGGGCTGGTGCCATATAACACGGACCGAGGAGACGCACTGGAGACCAGATGCGCTGAGCAGGCTTCATCGCACCTGGCTCGATGCCCACTCTAGCCCAGCCTCTCCACGGTAAGCACGGGAAGTTGGCTCAGGTCTCCTACCTGACTTAGCCACACTCCCCATGTGCCACACTCCCCGTGTGCCCCCTCCCAAGAAATTTTTGGGGCTGCCTCTCGGGCTTCCTTGCCAGCCATGTTCCCTCGTAACGCCGGTTCCCTTTTCCTGCTGCCTCCGCTCTCCTGGCTGCCTCCACCTGTTCCCATGGGAGGCGATCCCTACCAGCCAGGATCTCCTCCCATGTGTAGGATCCCTTGCTGTCTAGAATGTCGTCCCATGTCCATGAGTCCAGAACTCCTTGCTGCCCGATACCACGCTGCTTGGTCCTTGGTTGGTGGGTGGTTCTGTAACGAGTTTCGTCCTCTTCGTCTGATGAGGAGTAGCAAGGATCGGACCAATGCGCAGCGTGGTAAGTATCCATTTTAATAAGAATACTTGAACAATGAACAAAAACAATAAACTGACAAACGACCGAGACAGTTCCGTATGGTGAAGCACAGACACAGAAAATAACCACCCACCAAACCCAAAGGAAAACAGGCTACCTAAATATGGATCCCAATCAGAGACAACGACTGACACCTGCCTCTGATTGAGAACCATACTAGGCCAAACACATAGAAACAGACAACCTAGACATACAACATATAATGCCCACCCACATCACACCCTGATGTGAAACAAAACAGAAACATACAAAGCAATCTATGGTCAGGGCGTGACAGTAGTTTTGGTTGCAGTGCTTTTTTTTGCAGGATATATGAGGTATTTTGCAGTTTGGGTGTGTGGTTTTGTGAATTGTGTTAAGTATTTTGATAAAACCAGCCTAGTTTGCAAAATTGTGTTTTAGCAATTGGGAAAAACTGTAATAATCTTCTTTACATGTCACACCTGTCACATTGATGGATTATCTTGCCATTGGAGAAATGCTTACTAACAGGGATGTAAACAAATGTGAGAAATAAGGATTTTGTGTGTATGGAAAATGTCTGTGATCCATTTCAGCTCATGAAACATTATACCAACACTTTGCATTTATATTTTTGTTGTTAGAGTAGTAGTGTGTGTGTGTGGTGTGTGTGTGTGTGTGTGTGTGTGTGTGTGTGTGTGTGTGTGTGTGTGTGTGTTGTGTGTGTGTGTGTGTGGTGTGTGGTTGAGTGGTGAGTGTGTGTGTGTGTGTGTGTGTGTGTGTTCCTCTCTTCATCCTATTCCCTTTCGATGAGGTTAGGGATGTAATAATCACTGTAGCTGTCCAGTCTGGGAATCTGAAAGTGAAAGAAACAGTTAAGTAATTTCGACAGTTACAGCATCACTATTTTGAGCTTGTTTATGCATAGGCTACAAACAAGAAAATGCTACGTGTGGTCCATTCAATCTCAACCGAATAGTGGCGCTGGCTATATACAAGCTAATGTTAGTGAAACGTAGCTGTCCCTGTCTAATATCATTATCATATTCCTATGGCTCTGGCTTTGTGCACTATAGTAGCTTCTATTTCTATTCGGTATACAAACCAGGATGTGGATCTCAGTCTCAGATTACCGTCAAGGCAAGGAAACATTACGAGAAGGTAATTGAGTGAAGTATCTGTACCTGTCTTTTCAATTACTTGTTCTTGATAAGTCTCCGGATTTGACTCTTTCCCCTCGTCCACCGCTGCTCTGATCTTCATCTCATGAGGGCGTCTCTTGCCCTTTCTGTGTTCAGTCTCACGTCCAACAGGTGCTGCTAGTGGCCGGTGATTTTATTGCAGGAAAACTGAAATCGGTCTTACCTCATTTCTACCAACGTGTCAACTAACTACAGGCAACAAAACTCTAGACCATCTTTACTCCACACAGAGGGACACATACAAGGCTCTTCCTCACCCTCCGTTTGACATATCTGACCATAACTCTATCCTCCGGATTCCTCCTTACAAGAAAAAACTCAAACAGAGGGTACCAGTGACGTGCACAATACGGAAGTGGTCCAATGAGGCGGTTGCTAAGCTACAGCACTATTTCGCTAGCCCAGACTGGAATATGTTCCGAGACTCATCCAATGACATTGAGGAGTTTACCACATCAGTACCGGCTTCAATAATAAGTGCATCGTCCCCACAGTGACCGTACATACATTTTCCAACCAGGCAACATCCTCACTGAGCTAAAGGCTAAAGCTGCTGCTTTCAAGGAGCTAACCCTGAAGCTTATAAGACATCCTGCTACTCCCTCCGATGAACCATCAAACAGGCAAGGCGTCAATACAGGACTAAAATCGAATCCTACTACACCGGCTCTGACGCTCGTCGGATGTGGCAGGGCTTGCAAACTAACATGGATTACAAAGGGAAACCTGGTTTCTATTCTATTCAGTCCAGTCTAGTCTAGTCCAGTTTAGTCCAGTCCAGTCTCGTCTAGCCCCATTATTGACTTACAGTAAAACAGAAAAGTCATATTTAATCACATTTAGTAACAGAGGGGGACATTATAATACATTATTACAGTTAGATAGATTGTTTAAGAAAATAGCCGACCAAATAGGCTACAGATGATCGATTAGGGCATACTCAGAGCACAAGGATGTTGTTTATTGTCCTCTTTGGATTTTCAGGTCGGTGGGGAAAAAAATATATATCTGAAATTAAGACAAGAAATTACATGTCTATCAATTTCCAGCTGATGAGTCAGACTAAGGTGTCACTCTGGCCAATAGGTTGCTGGTAGATGTGTTTTGCTTCAGTCGAAGCGGCTAAGAAATTGAATACAAATGTTGTGCAACAGCTGGATTGTTGGTTATGTTGCCACGACAACAACATTATGATGCACCAATATGATGGCCCAGAGTGCTGGTCACAGAACTAGATTGAGATTCTACGTCTATGGTTCTGGCACTGTGACATTACCTAGGCCTGTACAACCGTTAATTCACCTATGCTTTGCCAAACGTTTCATAACTTGACTTATAAATGATTTGTGAAGCGCTTATGTAAGCCCTGTGAAGGTGCTTAGAAATGCTGACTCTCGGAGCCCAAAATCAGTCTTGCGCCAGCTACTGTTCTACATCATGCTACCGTCTCTGGTAACCAACACCCCAGCCAGCAGCAACATAGTGTTGTTGTAGTAGGCTATGTAATGGGAGTTTCTGACAGTAGAGGGCACTATGTGCATTTCATTCCATTGTCATGGACTGCTGCTTCAGCTGTTATGTAGCCTGGAATGTGCCAAATTAGTCCATTCCATTGGATAGATAGAACAATGAAAATGTCACGGAATAGAAGACTGCTTGAGACATGATATCTGGAACAAACAGGCCTGAATCCCTGGAATCATAAAACATCAGGAATGTAGAATGTGTGTTAAATTTGTAGTCTGGAGCACAGATGCAAGGTCCGTAAAGGCCTCTGCATATACAAAATCCAGCTGTGATGGAATGGGACAGGCAGTGCCAAGGAAAGCAGTCAGGACACAGCGGGGGACTGAGAATGGAGTGAAAATGCATGCAGTGYATTCGGAAAGTATTCAGATCCCTTGACTATTTCCAAATGTTGTTACGTTTCAGCCTTATTCTAAAATGGATTAAATTGTTTWTATTTACTCATCAATCTACACATGGTATGCATATCCCATAATGACAGAGCAACAGGTTTATTAGACTTTTTTTTTTTAGACACATGCAAATGTATTAAAAATAAACAGCAATATTGTATCACATTTACATAAGTATTCAGACCCTTTACTTTGTTGAAGCATCTTTGGCAGCGATTACATCCTTGAGTCTTCTTCACCCCCGGAGTAGGTTATCATCAAGGATCTCTCTGTATTTTGCTCCGTTCATCTTTCCCTAGATCCTGACTAGTCTCCCAGTCTCTGTCACTGAAAAACCTCTCGACAGCATGATGCTGTCACCCCCATGCTTCACCGTAGGGATGGTGCCAGGTTTCCTMCAGATGTGACGCTTGGCATTCAGGGCAAAGAATTCAATCTTGGTTTCATCAGACCAGAGAATCTGGTTTCTCATGGTCTGAGAGTCCTTTAGTTGCCTTTTGGCAAACTCCAAGCAGGGTGTCATGGGCCTTTTACTGAGGAGTGGCTTCTGTCTGGCCACTCTACCATAAAGGCCTGATTGGTGGAGTACTGCAGAGATGGTTGTCCTTCTGGAAGGTTCTCCCATCTCCACAGAGGAACTCCCTGACTAAGGCTCTTCTACCCTGTTTGCTCAGTTTGATCATCTCAAGGAGGATCAATGGAAACAGAACGCACCTGAGCTCAATTTCAAGTCTCATAGCAAACGATCTGAATACTTATGTAAATAAGGTATTTGCGTTTTTTATTTTGGATAAATTTGCTAAGATTTCTAAAAACCTGTTTTTCGCTTTGTCATTATGGGGTGTGTAGATTGATGTGGGAAAACAATAACTTTATCAATTTTAGAATAAGGCTGTAATGTAGCAAAATGTGGCAAAAGGGAAGTGGTCTGACTACTTTCTGAATGCACTGTATTATGTTGTAAAGTCCCCATTCAACAGCCAGCACAAGTTGAAAGTTTGAGTAGGCCTGTGTGATGTCTAAGTACACAAAGCTGTGATTAAGGTTAAGCCATTTCACCCCCACATGTCAGCTGTGACATACTGTACCTTTTGGRGGCATAAGGGAACTGGGGGCTGCCAGTTTGGCTTGTGGCCAGACACAATTGAAGCTTCTGTGTCTTCTGTTCACTCTGTGAACTCTGAGACACATCTGTATAATGAAGGACTGTGAGCCTTTGAGTTTAACAAGTAAAGCTTAATATCAATAACCTACTGAACATATTGGATATTTTTACACTAATACAAATCAAGGATCAATTGATTTGTAGAACTACACGGCAGGACCTGGTCAATGACCTGAAGAGAGCTGGGACCACAGTCTCAAAGAAAACCATTAGTAACACACTACGCCGTCATGGATTAAAATCCTGCAGCGCACACAAGATTCCGTCTCTCACAGTTGAAGTGTACCTATGATAAAAATTACAGACCTCTACATGCTTTTTAAGTAGGAAAATCTGCAAAATCGGCAGTGTATCAAATACTTGTTCTCCCCACTGTATGTATTTGCAAAAAAGCAGATCCAAACATATAGTATTAGAGCCGACTAAAATAGTGAGGTGACTGTTCAAGTTTTCTAAACGGAATACTTGTAGTAGGCTATAGGTTACAAAAAGAGCTCAGGGAAAAAAGCGAGCCTCCGTGTGCGCCATCAATTTGGGGGCATTGTTGAATTTTGACAGTTTAGCTCCCGCAGCTCTCCAACTGAAACACTCCCAGTGAGAAAGTATTTACAATGTTATGGATGACGAGGTCGTGGTCACCCTTCAGATCCACTAATTCTTTTGGGCTTTTATGGCAAGCAACTCAGATCAATTCCGACCTGTCATTGAACAAAGACATACCTCATGGCTGCATCAAACATCCGACGCGACGTACCGTCCAAGTTATGGGTCACAGTGATCGTTATTGTTGTGGTCGTACTGCGGGTACTGTAGCTTCGATAACTGGACTCCTCGTCTTCTTGAACATGTCGGTTGTTCAGGTAAAGCGTTTTTCCCCCCCATCCTATAGCTGATGTTCACCTTGATGACCAGAAAACCTCTATTCATGCTCTTTTTGATTTTTTTCCTTCTCCCCAGCTCACAGTTGGTTCCCCAGAACTTCTGGAAGTCAGGAAAATTATAACTTCAAAACACGTTCATAAAAAACTTTCATGAAGTATGATGTCTCCTACARTCTTTTGAGCTGATACATTGGAAGTGAGTGAAGAACAGTTTATTAGTCTACTGATTTATAAATGACATATTATGCAATAATTAACAGAATATGAACTACAGTGCCTTAAGGAAGTATTCACACCCCTTGACTTTTTCCACATTTTGTTGTGTTACAGCTTGAATTTAAAATGAATTCAATTCAGATTTTGTGTCACTGGCCTACACACAAGACCCTATAATGTCAAAGTGGACTTATGTTTTTAGAACTTTTCTGAAATTAATAAAAAATGAAAAGCTGAAATGTCTTGAGTCGATAAGTAGTCAACTACTTTGTTATGGCAAGACTAAATAAGTTTAGGAGTAAACGTTTGTTTAACAAGTCACATAAGTTGCATGAACTCACTCTRTGTGCAATAATAGTGTTTAACATGATTTTTGAACGACTACCTCATCTCTGTACCCCACATAAAATKATCTATCTGTAAGTTCCCTTGGTCCAACAGTGAATTTCAAACACAGATTCAAACACAAAGACCAGGGAGGTTTTCCAATATCTTGCAAATAGGGRCACCTATTGCTAATGGAAGAAAAAAAAACTTTTTTTAAAAACTTCAAATTAAAAGCAGATATTGAATATCGGTGCARAAAAATGAACGTTRTGTCCTGAATACAAAGTGTTACATTATTCTTCACCTCTTGATCAGAAATATAATTTGCAGCATACCTCTCCCATTTACTTAACCATTTAGATTGTACCTGCTGATTAAATGTGAATTATGTCTGCATAAAGTATCAGCATACACTGAAAACTTTGTTACTGCATGGAGATGAATGACTGTGATAATCAAAGTAGACTAAGGCAGTCAGGTTTGATCAGTGTCATTGGTCCGATTCTTTTCTCTCTGTAGTCTGGCATGGGATCCCATGGTTTGGCTCCAGTCCCGAGTTTGTTACAATGACTACAAAGCCTGTTAGCCGCACAAGCAAAGACCCTGTGGGTCACAAATATGACCATACGGTCGAAGAAACTAATCACATCCCTCAGAAATACATTCTATTACTTTGATATTGATTACTGGACTGTTAGGTCTTGCACGAAAGGCATTTCACTGTACTTGTGTAGAAGACATTAAAACTTGAAACTTGAAATAAACCACAGACATTGGTCATAACAATGAAACTGGTAATGGGTAGCAGTGATTGAGTCTTTTATTTATTCTATAAATCACTACTCACCAGGCAAATACTAGTTGAGATGGAAAGTTGGATTTGTAGTCCACTGCAACTCAAGACTAAGTAAAACTAGGCCTGTCTAACAATTGTACAAAGTTACGAAAGCTGCCAAGTTTAGAGTCAGCAAGGTTATGTGAGTAGGTGTCGGCAAGGGGGCAGGGAATGGTGTGTTGTTGTTTCGATTGCACCCATGAAGAGCGGCCTAATCATTTACACGACTGAGCTTGTACTTCATTACTAATCAAAGCAAAAACATGTTTCTGGGAATATTTGCAATTTTTCCGTTTATCATGTTGGAAAAAGTGCAACTCCAGCAGTGTGACTGACAGCAAACATGTCCATACTAACAAAGGAAATAGAAGGACTAACAGTACAGATAAACAGCAATACAAACTGTACCATAGAGGCTCAGAATAAGTTAGAGGAAAAACAAAAAGAAATGGAGGAACTTATTCAACAAAGATCAAGTGTAGTATATTATAATAATAAAGCAAACTGGATGGAATATGGTGAAAAATGCACCAAATTATTTATTAATCTTCAACATAAAAATGCTACCAAAAAATTATTTACTGAAACATGTTACAAATGACGGAGTCACCRATGATTCACTAAATTATATTTTGAAAGAGGAAGCAAAGTACTTTAAGCATATGTTTTCGTTTCAGTCTCTTCCATCTCCTCTATCCGAAGCAAATGGTATGGATTTTTTGTTCTATTAATAATGTAAAATTAACAGCCATACAGAAAGACTCATGTGAAGGTGAAATTACAGAGGAGGAACTTCTTGATGCAATTAAAGCCTTTAAGTCCGGGAAAACTCCAGGGCTGGATGTCATACCAGTTAAGGTATATCAAACGTTTTTTGATATACTCAGAGGATCGTTATTTGCATGTTTTAACCACTCCTATGTAAACGGTAGATTATCAGACACTCAACAAGAAGGTCGGATTTCATTATTACTGATTCACCAACAGGATACAAGTGGGAAATGTAAAAATCCAGTCCATTAAAAAAATTGGAGGCCCCTTACACTTCAGTGTTGTGATGCAAACATGCAGGCAAAATGTATAGTGCATAGAATTTAAAAGTTATTGACAGACATTATTCATTCTTATAAGACCATTTTTTTACATGAACAATACATTGGAGATAATATAAGGCAAGTACTGGAAACAATATGTCACGACTTCCACCGAAGTCGGTCCCTCTCCTTGTTCGRGCGGCGTTCGGCGGTCAACGTCACCGGTCTTCTAGCCATCGCCGCTCCCCCTTTCATTTTCCATTTGTTTTGTCTTGTTTTCCTGCACACCTGGTTTACGTCTCCTCATAATTACTATGTTTATTTAGCCCTCTGTTCCCTCCATGTCTGTGTGGGCTATTGTTTATTTGTCGAGGTTGGCACGCTTCCGGCTTTTATGTATTACCTGTGTTTTGTGGCAGCCTGTACTTTGTACTTTGTTTGTGGTACTTTGTGCTGCCTCACTTGTTTTGGGCATTTGGTTTTGGTGACGCTGTTGCGTTCTGGTCTTACTATTTGCCTCAGTGAAGTGCTTCGTGTTCATTCATCTCTGCTCTCCTGCGCCTGACTTCCATGCACCAGCTACACCCACCGTTGACACAATACAACACTTAGAAAAATCTGGGAAACCTGCCCTGCTGTTCATAGCAGACTTTGAAAAGGCTTTTGATAAAGTACAACTGGAGTTTATATATAAATGCCTGGAAGATTTCAATTTTGGAGAATCTCTTATAAAATGGGATAAAACCATGTATAGTAACCCTAGGTGTAAAATAGTAAATAATGGCTACTTCTCAGAAAGTTTTAAACTGTCAAGAGGCGTAAAACAAGGTTGTCCACTATCGGCATATCTATTTATTAGGGGCATCGAAATGTTAGCTATTAAAATCAGATGCAACAATAATAGCAAGGGATTAGAAATGCATAATTTTTCTATAACTTTGAAAATGCGGAATAGGTTGTTGAGATTGGTAGAAAACCCCCGTGAATGTAACCACYGTGGGGGAACCTCCAGCTACCAGCTGGTCCAGTGTGTTTACAAGAAGACATCATACGCCAGGACCATTCAGCTGCTGAAGTAGGTGGGCACCAAGTGCTGGGCGACTGACACTGAGTATGCCCTCCACTCTGTCTACCAGGGAGACCTGTTTGAGCTGCACGCCAGGGATGAGATCTTTGTCTCTGTATCGTCACCTACAGCTGTGCACGCAGAGGACTAATCCAGCTATTTTGGGGCGTTCTGGTTTGACCAATGAGCATGGTGGTTAAAGATRGGGAAAAAGCTATATCACACAAGAGAATACTAAGCATGGACATAGACTGAACAAAAATATAAATGCAACATGTAAAGTGTTGGTCCCATGTTTCATGAGCTGAAATAAAAAATCTTAGAACTGTTCCATACGCACAAAAATATTATTTATCTCAGATTTCTTGCACAAATTTGTTTACAACCCTGTTATTGAGCACTTCTCCTTTGCCAAGATAATCCATCCACCTGACAGGTGTGGCATATCAAGAAGCTGATTAAACAGTATGATCATTACACAGGTGCACCTTGTGCTGGGGATAATAAAACTGCACTCTAAATGSAACACAATGCCACAGATGTCTCSAGTTTTGAGGGAGCGTGCAAATGGCAGGCTTACTGCAGGAATGTCCATTAAAGCTGTTGCTAGAGAATTGAATGTTCATTTCTCTACCATAAGCCTCCTCCAACGTTGTTTTAGAAAATTTGGCTGTACGTCCAACCAGCCTCACAACCGTAGAACATGTGTATGGCGTCATGTGGGCGATGCGGTTTGCTGATGTCAACGTTGTGAACTGAGTGCCCCATGGTGGCGGTGGGGTTATGGTATTGGCAGGCATAAACTACGGACAACGAACACGATTGCATTTTATTGATGGCAATTTGAATGCACAGAGATACCGTGACGAGATCCTGAGGCCCATTGTCGTGCCATTCATCCCGCAATCATCTCATGTTTCAGCATGATAGTGCACGGCCTCATGTCTCAAGGGTCTGTACACAATTCCTGGAAGCTGAACATGTCCCAGTTCTTCCATGGCCTGCATACTCACCAGAAGTGCCACCCATTGAACATGTTTGGGATGCTCTTGATCAACGTGTACRACAGCGTGTTCCAGTTCCCGCCAATATCCAGCAACTTTGCACAGTTATTGAAGAGGAGTGGGACAACATTCTACAGGCCAGAATCAACAGCCTGATTAACTCTATGCGAAGGAGATGTGTCACGCTGCATGAGGCAAATGGTGGTCACATCAGATACTGACTGGTTTTCTGATCCACACCCCTACCTTTTTTTAAAGGTATCTGTGACCAACAGATGCATATCTGTATTCCCAGTCATGTGAAATCTATAGATCAGGGCCTAATGAATTTATTTCAGTTGACTGATTTCCTTATATGGACTGTAACTCAGTAAAATCTTTGAAATTGTTGCATATTGCATTTATATTTTTGTTTGGTATAGATTACACATTTTACTACAAGTCTGTGGACATAGACTTCAAACCACCATGGTTATGAAATAGCTAGCCACAGACTTGTGCACAGGCCATTTATAAAACTGGCTCACAGGTGGCTTGGCATCAACGACTCTACATTAGAATGGAGTGGTGTGGGCTAATTGGCATCAACGACTCTACATTAGAATGGAGTGGTGTGAGCTAATTGGCATCAACGACTCTACATTAGAATGGAGTGGTGTGAGCAATTGGCATCAACAACTCTACATTAGAATGGAGTGTGTGAGCTAATTGGCACACAACTCTACATTAGAATGGAGTGGTGTGAGCTAATTGGCATCAATGACTCTACATTAGAATGGAGTGGTGTGAGCTAATTGTCATCAACAACTCTACATTAGAATGGAGTGGTGTGAGCTAATTGTCATCAACAACTCTACATTAGAATGGAGTGGTGTGGGCTAATTGGCATCAACGACTCCAAATTAGAATGGAGTGGTGTGAGCTATTTGGCATCATCGACTCTACATTAGAATGGAGTGGTGTGAGCTAATTGGCATCAACGACTCTACATTAGAATGGAGTGTGGTGAGCTAATTTCATCAACGACTCTACATTAGAATGGAGTGGTGTGAGCTATTTGGCATCAACGACTCTACATTAGAATGGAGTGGTGTGAGCTAATTGGCATCAACGACTCCAAATTAGAATGGAGTGGTGTGAGCTATTGGCATCAACAACTCTACATTAGAATGGAGTGGTGTGAGCTAATTGGCATCAACGACTCCAAATTAAATGGAGTGGTGTGAGCTATTGGCATCAACGACTCTACATTAGAATGGAGTGTGTGGGCTAATTGGCATCAACAACTCTACATTAGAATGGAGTGGTGTGAGCTAATTGGCATCAACAACTCTACATTAGAATGGAGTGGTGTGAGCTAATGGCATCAACAACTCTACATTAGAATGGGTGGTGTGAGCTAATTGGCATCAACAACTCTACATTAGAATGGAGTGGTGTGAGCTAATTGCATCAACAACTCTACATTAGAATGGAGTGGTGTAGCATTGGCATCAACGACTCTACATTAGAATGGAGTGGTGTGAGCTAATTGGCATCAACAACTCTACATTGAAATGGAGTGGTGTGAGCTAATTGGCATCAACACTCTACATTAGAATGGAGTGGTGTGAGCTAATGGCATCAACAACTCTACATTAGAATGGAGTGGTGTGGCTAATTGGCATCAACAACTCTACATTAGAATGGAGTGGTGTGAGCTAATTGGCATCAACAACTCTACATTAGAATGGAGTGGTGTGGGCTAATTACTTACTTACTTACTTACTTTATTGTCCCCATGGGGACATTTTGTTGCAGTGTCATGTACACATTTAAAGTGGCGTTAAATACAAAACAAGATTGACAATACAACTTTCAATAACAGTCACGCATGTGGGCTAATTGGCATCACACTTTGGTACTGTAGCCCAATCACTAATAAGTATTCACCAGCATTGAGGGAAGAGTCCATTAGAAAGACAAAGGAATGTGTGAATTCTCCCCACATACTGTAATGTAGAGGTATACAGCACTACCAGCTACCAAAGACAAACCCTGGTGTCCATAAGGAACCACTCTTCTTTTCTGATAAACAAGAACTCTTGGAGGGTTCTTTTAGTGTTTAATGTACCTATTGACAATATCATTTCAAGCTTTTGTGGTGGATGTGGTTTCATTGGTCTAGTTAATTATGGATAAKAAACAAACAATGGGCTCTTGAGGGGTAAAAACAAGGAACAATTAAGTTCTTGTTGATCCTGCCATCATCTTCTAATTTCTACAAAACCTTTGTTAAGGGGTGTCAGTAAGGCTCAAGGGGATCTTGGGAGACCTTCATTATACTGAGAATTCTGCTATTTCTTCTGCTTAAAAATTAACTACAGTAATTACTGTGTGTGTGGGGGGGGGTTCAGTAACAACTTTTGTGTTGTTCTTTACTGTGGGTGGAGGTATTACGGGTTACCGCGGTTAACCAGATAGCTGTACTATTGTTTAGTCATACAAAAGAATCCCGAGCTGGACAGTAGAACACTAATAAGTATAGTCTGAGCCAAGTTTGAACTTCCTGTTAAGCACTACCTAGACCCATATCTGAAAATGTGTTGACCTCAAATGTTTGCAACGTCAAAAAACTGACTTTTTTTTCTTTCTTTTTTTTGACTGAGTTTTCGACTATTGCTTGAAACAAACAAGATTTACTGTCAAGACATCTTCACTTTCTCATGACGGGCATGGAAGGCCACCAAGGCCGTTCACCGACAGCAGTGAGTCACACTCTGGTTAGACCCTCAGGGATGGACTTAATGGSTTCATGATGTTGGGAGTGAGAATGACTCCAAACTCGTGTACTGTACTTGTTGGTGAGTAACTGGGCACAGAGAGCACGTATCCATTCATGTGAAAGTTAACATGGTTTTAATTCATAGCAAAGTTGAAATGACAGGGGGAATAAATTATTCATCGTTCACATTTTTGAATCTCAGTTGCACCTTTACATGAGATGGTAGTGACACAAAACCATTGCAGATGGTAGTGATACAAAACCATTGCAGATAGCATAAATACTAATACAAACAGACACACAGTTTAATAATGTAACTCTAGCTACACCTGATAAGTACTTTATTTGTAAATAAAGTGCATTAAAATGAAATGAGACCCTACAGTTAAAATGAACTACGCTATACAAGTAATACAACAATGGAGACACACTTATGGATAAAACAGGGTGTCAAGGAATCCATAAACCTAGCTGAAGAACGGCCACCATCAACCTGCTCAAGGTAAAAGTGAGATTTGAGCATTCCTCACAGGGCAGGTTCCTCAGCTTGGTTCACGTTTAAGAGRGTACGCTACACTTCAGTCGCTCATTCTTAGTGTGGACTCGTGAGACAGTGAGAGAACGAGTTAAGAAGGGAGAWGAGATCCAGAGTTCTTCACTAGTGTTGACAGGCCAGTTCTCTGTCTCTAGATCCGCCAGCCCTTGCCTGGGCCTTAGCAAGAAGACAAGGAAGTGAGAGGAGCAAGAACACTGAACATGTGTGCCCCTCCCAGACCATGGACAGACGAGGAGATAACAGGAAGATGATATGAGATGTGACATACTGGAGACCTCGTCCTCTCTCGATCATCCCATAATACACCAACACTGATCTTATCCATGACCTCAGGCTGCCTGTTAAGACTGATCATCACTGACTTGATGATTGTGTGCTGGATAAAGTGATCGGTATACTTGTGATGCAAGTATATGGACGCAATAAATACTATTCACTGAAAAGGTCATGAAGCTCAGAAATATAGGGGTGCATATTCAAAATGAGAAATACATATTTTCATGATTGCACTTTTGAGTGTTACTGATCAGTTGATAAAGTTAAGTAATCAGATTTTTTGGTGATATTTGCAGGACAAAAACCTTGATTTCGCTGCGGCAATTCTGACATTTTGCATGTGCTGATGAGGGAAGCATTTTGTTGACGTGTGGTTTGATTGAACCATATTACGTGGTAAATGTGCAGTGATTGGCTGAAATTCACTGTTTGTACTGCGGCGATGGGTCAGTTTAACGCAATAAATTGACTGTTTATGTGGAAATTGTGCGGTGATTGATCTAATGTGCAAGCCATCGCATAATATGCTAAATTGATTTAGCAAAAAAGAAACGATCGCAGAATTCTGGAGAGACTGAGTATTGTGACTAAGCCACGGCTGGTTAGCGCACAGTAGTGCCTCCCTGTGGTCAAAGAGGATAACCACAGCATGCATGTTTCAGGGGAAGGTTATTTTAGTCTGTAATAAGTGTATCTGTACGAAGAAAACATAATCTCCTGGTCTGTGTCAAAACCACCACCCATTACATGACAAAAAAAAGACATTACCAAAGAAAGAAACATTTCTTTCGAGCTAAAGTGTTTAGCGAAACACCAGGGGAAAAGACTTCAACATTTCAACATTGGCATAAATATTTCAGGCAGACAGTGACTTCACAATTTCAACTGGTGATTATGATAGGTTGAAGCTGATTATTTCCACTCCTAGCTTAGTGATTGTATGGGGGTTAAGTTTTCAAACGGCAGTGGTTTGGCTTATACCTCAAAATTCCAGACTTGGTCTCAGCTCCTTTAGGATCCTTGGTAGCTCTAGAGACACATGCTATACCTGAACAACTGACGAGGAAGATCACTCCTGCTTATACGGCCAAGGAAAAAAATGTTCTCCCAGTTACCGACGGTCATTTAATAAGCCATAGGACTTTTTCCTAAATCCAGTTCATCGTTTGGGTCAATCCTGGAAAGCCAGCTTGCTGTTGAAGTGCAATGAATTCTCTGCCTCTATAGTTCTAATGAAGCGGCCAGTTGTCACGGCAATGCTTTCAAAAGTTGGAGGAAATCCACTAGTTAGACATGAACATAGTGCAATGGAGTTGGCCTGGAGACCGGCCTGGGTAAAAGCTGTGGTTCCACAGTGGTGTCTGGCCAAAGGTTCTGCAGCTGGTACTGAAGCATCAGTTGAAGAGGATCGAGTCTGGGTCCCGGTTGGCTATCTGGGCCACGTGCTTCAGAATGTCCTTCTTTGTGATAATCCCCAGCAACCGACTGCAAGATAGACAGGGACAAAATGTCAGAGGTCTGGACTTCTAACAATATACAAACTCTTTCACATAAGTAAGTTCTGTCAGCGTCTTCTTTTTTACCATTAAAATAACATAAAATTGATCAGAAAAACAGTGTAGACATTGTTAATGTTGTAAATGACTATTGTACCTGGAAACGGCTGATTTTTAATGGAATATCTACATAGGCGTACAGAGGCCCATTATCAGCATAATGGGTAATGAGTAGTACATAGCGTTGTACGACATCTTCAGTTTCTTGGCAATTTCTCGCATGGAATAGCCTTCATTTCTCAGAACAAGAATAGACTGACGAGTTTCAGAAGAAAGTTATTTGTTTCTGGCCATTTTGAGCCTGTAATCAAACCCACAAATGCTGATGCTCCAGATACTCAACTAGTCTAAAGAAGTCCAGTTTTATTGCTTCTTTAATCCAAACAACAGTATTCAGCTGTGCTAACATAATTGCAAAAGGGTTTTCTAATGATCAATTAGCCTTTTAAAATGATAAACTTGGATTAGCTAACACAACGTGCCATTGGAACACAGGAGTAATGGTTGCTGATAATGGGCCTCTGTACGCCTATGTAGATATTCCATAAAAAAATCAACCGTTTCCAGCTACAATAGTCATTTACAACATTAACAATGTCTGCACTGTTTTTCTGATCAATTTGATGTTATTTTAATGGACAAAAAAATGGAGCTTTTCTTTAAAAAACAAGAACATTTCTAAGTGACCCCAAACTTTTGAATGGTAGTATATAGAGAAGTAGTGGTTCCTAGCTACATAGCTAGTTCTCAGTAGCAGGAGCTTTACCCATTGTGTGTGATGAGGCAYTGGCGCAGGCCCAGCTTCCTGAAGATGTCCACCACAATGTCCATGGCGGTGTGGTCTGTGACRGTGAAGGGACTAAGGTCCATGATGCCCCGAAGCTTCAGAGGAGGGGGGCTGCTGGGGGGCTGAGGGGGCGTGTACTCTGTGAAGAAGATCCTCGAGGTGCTCACTATCCCATCCTGACGCTGCCTGGCATTATCTGAGAGGGGAGAGAGGGTTTTACAGGGGAGTGGCAGAGACAAATAGACCAGAAAGGTGTTAAATACACTGCTAATGACATTGAGTACGTTTACATAATAATCAGTAATAATTCGATATTAAACTGATTACGGCAGTAGGCAGATTACATTAGTCACTTTAACACCTTGCTCCGCTTATCTTAAAATCGGCGTAATGTCATAATCGAAGTAAGCATACGCCGATTAAAACACCTTTTGAATTATTAGGACATGTAAACACCTTAATCCGCGTTCCAGCGGTATATTTGATCTACGGATGTGCCGGCGCCAGCTGAGCGAGCCTCCCTCTCTAGCGCGAGTGAGGTTGAGTTCAGAACAACTGAATGTATGCACCTTAGAAATAGTTTTAACATACAAACTTTATATGTTCCGACTCAAATATGCGTTCCAAAAATAACATGGCCGCTGTGGGAAAAAAAGTTTATTTTGATTTGCCGATTTTCTGCATTGATCAGAGTGCCACCAGGTAGCCTGATTTCATGTGTCCATGTAAACAAGACAATTAGGGAAATCGCTCTTCTTGCAAAGCACGTAAACGTTTCAATCAAACCATCATATTCATGTGACCGTCCACGATAATTGCCTTATTGTGCCCATGTAACCACCCTCAGCTATGATGACAACGAACACGTTGGTCAAAAGCCAGCACCTAGCGCGACACAGGACGATGACCCATCATCCATACCTATGGAGATGGTGAGGTCCCTGCGCAGCACGAAGCCCACCAGGCGCTGGGACTCATGGGAGACCACCACGGGGAAGCCGCTGTAGGTGGTCTCTGTGATCATGGTCTCCACGTCCTCTACCGTCATGCCGTCCTGGGTCAGTACGGAGAGMGGCGGGTCACTGCGACGCGGCCGCATCACGTCCATGGCCAGGGTCTTATGACTGAACTCCTCCTTGGCCTCCAGGAAGGGGTAACCGTTGAGGCGGATGTGTGCCTCGTAGATGCCCTCGCGCCCGATGGCGTCCGCCACCCACTTGCTGGTCATGGCCGCGGCCATCAGGGGCACGATGTACTCCAGCCCTCCGGTCAGCTCGAACATGATGACCACCAGGGATACGGTCATGCGGGTCACCCCACCTGTGGGCACAGAGAGAGGGCTGGAGGCAGAAGTCTCGAGGCTATGCCTAATGTTGACATTTAACCAGGAACAAAGGAGCTCAGAGTAAAGACAAAACCAAGTGAAGCAAACACTCTTAGACATGCAAGGTGCCAACATACAGCACTCTTGAAGCCCTTACCTAAGCAAGCAGCAGCCCCCACCATGGCGTACAGGCCTGGGGTGATGCAGTCAGCACCAGGAGAACACCAGCCCCTGAAGATCGCCCAGTCGTGGTGGTAGTAGGCCAGCTGCTCCATGCCTATACCCAGCAGCCTGCCTGCAATCGCCCCCACTGCCATACTAGGAATGAACAGCCCAGAAGGAACCTGGAGGAACGGAAAGACATGATTTATATAAACTACTCAAATCCCATCGAAGAGCTCGCATTGAAATCATACAAGTAAGCGGTGACATCTCTGGACAGATGTGCCATACAGACAGGCTATGGTAGAAGGTCCTCTCGTACCTTCATGCCGAAGGTAACCACGGTGATGAGCATCTTAAAGACGAGGGCCAGGGACAGCTGCCACATGGCCGTGTAGACATCATCTCCAGCCGGACGGTCCGGCAGCTCGTTGCTGCTCTTGGTGACGTTGGCGTTGTCATAGTTACACAGCTTGGAGGAGTCCAGCAGGCCACAGTCGTTGAAGAGCTCAGAGATGAGCTCGCTGGTGCTGGTGCGGGTGTAGCTGTTAGGGAAAGCCACCACCGCCGTGACCGCGGTGACAACCAGCACCTCCAGGACCGGGTAGCGGCCCAGCCACGTGGTCTTGCGCCGCCGGCACCACGCGATGTTGGCTCGGATGAAGAAGGCGCCCCAGATGCCGCCGAAGATGCCAAGGAGGACAAAGGGTACGAGCTCCAGGAGGTGCCAGGGGGTGTGGAACTCCACGTAGAACAGCACCAGGCGGCTGTTGCCAAACGGGTTGATGGAGCGCAGGGTGAAGGCTGCCACCAGGGCCGCGAAGAACGACCGCCACAGGGTCTTCAGAGGGAAGTAGTAGCTCACCTGACAGGGCCATGAGGAGACGGACAGTTACACAGTGACCATAGTCAAAATGTCAACATTGGAATTGAATGTTCAATTTAACTTGAAGAGTAGTTCAACTTGAATCAGAAAGCACATAGATTTGCATAAGAAGAAGAAGAAGCCAAGGCGCTTCTCACCTCTTCCAGACTGAAGAGCACTCCTCCTATGGGCGCACCGAAAGCCACAGACACACCAACGGCAGCAGCAGCAGATAGAACCTGACACAAACAACCGAGGAGGAAGATGATCAGTGTCCTTACACTAAGCCTTTATAGCACAGCAACAAAGCTGAATAACAGCTCATATAATGCCGCGAATCAATGCCAAATATCTCTGTGTTGGAAATTACATCTCAGGCGCAGTGTTTACAGGATTGAGAACGATAATTGTTGGCACCGCACTTCCATTCGCACTAGCTCGCTGTGGCAGGGGAGAACAAGCATCACCTTGGGGGTATATGTTTATTGAAATCGTAAACCCACGAGACCATCTACAGGCTATTTATACTTTCATGGGGGTTTCCCGTGCTGAGTCTGACTTGAAGGCTCTCTCAAATTCTTTTGACACGGCGTCAATGCAAAACAACATCGGTGTTTCTAGTTTTTGGAATTTGTGTCAGTTCCTTGAAAAAGACTGTCAAAGGTTAACCTGTCCCTCCATATAAAACGTGTAGACGTTTGTGAATAGCCCACTGCTATTGCTCCTCACCTCTCTGCGCTTGGCCTCGTTCTTACGGTACTTGGTGAACAGGTGGCATAGGATGTTGCCACAGCAGCAGGCCACGTGGACCAGGGGCCCCTCCTTCCCCAGGCTGAGCCCTGATGACACAGCCAGGACCAGGGTGATGGTCTTGATTATCAGGGTCCACTTCCCCAGGTACCCTCGGATGATGAACCCACTCAATATGGTTTTGATCTGGGGGAGAAAATAAATAGCATATGGGTAAATGAACCACGGCATTTGTCCTCTTTCAAAAGACATATCAAATAAGGCAAGAGGCATAAAGTAGTCGTACCTCTGGGATTCCAGAGCCACAGGCATAGGGGGCGAAGGCCCTGACCAGTGTCACAGCCAGGAAGGAAAATAGTAGAGCCCAGCACACGTACATTAGGTAGTTCATAATGTACGCAAAGGGACCCTGCAGAGAGAAATTTCACAATAAGACTGACCAAAATAAATCACGTAAAACAATGGGTCGAGTAGTACAATTTTAACCCACCTCTGTTGTGCCAATGATGAGCTCGGCCCAGCTTTTCCACTGGGGACACTTGTCCCTCTCCTGGAAGGTGGTCTCGTTGGAGGTCCAACAGCAGTGCTCATGATTGAACCAGAACCCGTTCAGACAAACCCCTTCCTTGAGGTCTGTCATCCAGTGGGCTGAAATGTCGATCCCACCTGCCAAAGCACCTGGAATAGATCACAACACTATCAATGGTTTCCAGGGCGTTGCTGTGCGGGGTTTAGTAGAAGGGATCAAATGAAAAAAAAGTCTAATCATAAACAGTCTGTATCCGTTTAGACTGACCTGACATGAGTCCAATCAGCAGCATGAGCAGCCATCCAGAGAAGGCATCACTGACACTCTTCACCAGCGCCCATGTGGACTCTTTGCTTTTACTGGTAATCTACAGAGAAAGAGATAAATATTCAGCTGGGCTGAAGCGCGTTTCGGTATACCCTTTTTCCATTGTCCACTCTTCCAAGATCTCGCCGAGCCAATCGAACCCAATGCTGACATTGACAAATTAAACAGAGAATTGGAACAATAAAGAAAGAGACTGGCCAATTCTGGCATTCTATTGGAGTATCCCTCAGGGGCTTAGAATTAACAAGGCTGCTTTGTCTTCGAAGACAGTCATTTAATGCAGAGACGGGACAATATTTTGAACAAATGCTCTCTAGATTCTCATGTTGCTTGTCATTGCAAAGACTAAAGCAGAGATAGAGATAATGTGACAGAGTGCTACTACAGAGTGATTTTTTTTTTAACCCTTATTGCTCCCCAATTTCGTGGTATCCAATTGGTAGTTACAGTCTTGTCTCATCGCGGCCTCGGGAGAGGCGAAGGTCGAGAGCAGTGCGTCCCCCGAAACACAACCCAACCAAGCCGCACCACTTCTTGACACAATTCTCACTTAACCCGGAAGCCAGCCGCACCAATGTGTCGGAGGAAACACCGTGCACCGCCAGGTTTTCTTGAGGGCTTGAACACAGCCTGCAACGCGGTTAGCCATTGTGGCTGGGGCTGCGGATTTTCCTGGGCTTGTGACTGGCTAGATCCCTGCTGTTTGTTGTTGTGTTCAATCTTCCCTGTGACCTGCCCTGTCTGGAACTGTGAGGAGTGACAGCTTAACCTACGTTGCTACCATGACAAAGACCAAAGCCAGCGGGAGTACCACTGAGGATAGTGGTGTCTATCACAGGTGAAGGATATTTAAAATGAACAGAAAGGAGTTCTACCAGCAGTTGTTACAACAACAAGAAAATTGCTTCAAGTTTTTGACCAAATACTGGTGGAGTCAACTAATAAATGAATAGATGACCTGACCAGAGAGGTTCAGTACCTGAAGAACAACTTGCAGTTCTCCCAGGGTCAGCTCGATGAGTTTAAACATGAGAACGGCAAGACGACAGCAATCAGTAAGCCATTGCGAGAGAACATCAGTTCCGTATGTGAATCCATGATAACAATGACAGAGAAATCAGATTCTCGAGGGAAAATCAAGGCGGAACAACATTGCTGTGGACGGAATTGTAGAATCTCCACATGAGACCTGGACGGAGTCGGAGGACAAAGTGAGGGAAATGATCTCGGAGAATCTAAAGACGGACCACAGGAATATTGAGGTGGAGCGAGCCCACAGGACTGTGAAACCCACCACTGGCCCAAGTGACACTGGCCCAGGCCGATAGTGGTCAAGTTCCTGAGGTTCAAGGACAAGGTAGGTGTTCTAGAAAGAGCCAAGAACATGATCGGAAGGTACATCWTCCTCAAYGAGGACTATCCTGAAGCTCTGCKCCAGAAGAGGAAAGAACTTATCCCAGTCATGAAAGCTGCCAGAGCGAGTGGGGACATTACTTACATCTGCTATGACAGGCTCATTGTCCCAAAAGCCTGGAAGGGATGAGAGAGCCAAGCCTACGTGTTCATAGCTTCAACCCCGCAGCGCACACACTTATATCAACTTGCTTTGTTTGCTCTTTTCTGTATTATGTCTATATCTGATAAGCCACCCAGGAAAGAGCTGAAAATAGCCCATTTTACTATATGTAGCCTTAGAAATAAGGTAAATAAAATCACAAACTTGCTAACATCAGATAACATTCATATATTAGCTATTTCTGAGACTCACTTAGATAATTAATTTGATGATACAGCAGTAGCAATAAAAGGATATAACATCTATAGAAGAGACAACTGGTTATAGGGGAGGTGTTGCTGTATACACGGTTGAAGTCTGAAGTTTACATGCACCTTAGCCAATTACATTTAAACTCTGTTTATCACAATTCCTGACATTTAACCCGAGTAAAAATTCCCTGTCTAGGTCAGTTAGGATCACCACTTTATTTTAAGAATGTGAAATGTCAGAATAATAGTAGAGAGAATGATTTATTTCAGCTTTAATTTCTTTCATCACATTCCCAGTGGGTCAGAAGTTTGCATACACTCAATTCGTTTTGCCTTTAAATTGCCTTTAAATTGTTTAACTTGGTTCAAACATTTCGGGTAGCCTTCCACAAGCTTCCCACAATAAGTTGGGTGAATTTCGGCCCATTCCTCCTGACAGAGCTGGTGTAACTGAGTCAGGTTTGTAGGCCATGCTTTTTCAGTTCTGCCCACAAATTTTCTATGGGATTGAAGTCAGGGCGTTGTGATGGCCACTCCAATACCTTGACTTTGTTGTCCTTAAGCCATTTTGCCACAACTTTGGAAGTATGCTTGGGGTCATTGTCCATTTGGAAGACCCATTTGCAACCAAGCTTTAACTTCCTGACTGATGTCTTGAGATGTTGCTTCAATATATCCACATCATTTTGCTTACTCATGATGCCATCTACTTTGTGAAGGCCACCAGTCCCTCCTGCAGCAAAGCACCCCCACAACATGATGCTGCCACCCCCGTGCTTCACGGTTGGGATGGTGTTCTTCGTCCTGCAAGCTTCCCCCTTTTTCCTCCAAACATAACGATGGTCATTATGGCCAAACAGTTCTATTTTTGTTTCATCAGACCAGACGGCATTACTCCAAAAAGTACAATCTTTGTCCCCATGTGCAGTTGCAAACCGTAGTCTGGCTTTTTATGGTGGTTTTGGAGCAGTGGCTTCTTCCTTGCGGAGCGGCCTTTCAGGTTATGTCGATATAGGACTCGTTTTACTGTGGATATAGATACTTTTGTACTTGTTTCCTCCAGCATTTTCACAAGGTCCTTTGCTGTTGTTCTGGGATTGATTTGCACATTTCGCACCAAAGTACATTCATCTCTAGGAGACAGAACGTGTCTCCTTCCTGAGCGGTATGACGGCTGAGTGGTCCCATGGTGTTTATACTTGCGTACTATTGTTTGTACAGATGAACGTGGTACCTTCAGGCGTTTGGAAATTGCTCCCAATGATGAACCAGACTTGCGAAAAAAAAGAAAAGAATTCTGAGGTCTTGGCTGATTTCTTTTGATTTTCCCATGATGTCAAACAAAGAGGCACTGCGTTTGAAGGTAGGCCTTGAAATACATCCTCAGGTACACCTCCAATTGACACAAATTATCAGAAGTTTCTAAAGCCATGACATAATTTTCTGGAATTTTCCAAGCTGTTTAAAGGCACAGTCAACTTAATGTACGTAAACTTCTGACCCACTGGAATTGTAATACAGTGAACTATAAGTTAAATAATCTGTCTAAACAACTGTGGAAAAATTACTTGTGTCATGCACAAAATAGATGTCCTAACCGACTTGCCAAAATATAGTTTGTTAAAAAGAAATTTGTGGAGTGGTTGAAAAACGAGTTTTAATGACTCCAACCTAAGTGTATGTAAACTTCCGACTGTTTATATATTTTTTTTTCCCCCCAGAGCCATATCTCTGTAATGCTTAGAGAAGATCTTATGTCAAGTGTTATTGAAGTGTTGTGGTTGCAGGTTCACTTGGCACATCTAAATGATTTTCTTTTGGGGTGTTGCTATAGACCACTAAGTGCTAACAGTCAGTATCTAAATAATGTGTGTGAAATGCTTGATAGTGTATGTGATGTAAACAGAGGTCTACTTTCTTGCTCTCGCCAGAAGAGGAAAGAACTTATCCCAGTCATGAAAGCTGGCAGAGCGAGTGGGGACATTACTTACATCTGCTATGACAGGCTCATTGTCCCAAAAGCCTGGAAGGGATGAGAGAGCCAAGCCTACGTGTTCATAGCTTCAACCCCGCAGCGCACACACTTATATCAACTTGCTTGTTTGCTCTTTTCTGTATTATGTCTATATCTGATAAGCCACCCAGGAAAGAGCTGAAAATAGCCCATTTTACATATGTAGCCTTAGAAATAAGGTAAATAAAACACAAACTTGCTAACACAGATAACATTCATATATTAGCTATTTCTGACTCACTTAGATAATTAATTTGATGATACAGCAGTAGCAATAAAAGGATATAACATCTATAGAAGAGACAACTGGTTATAGGGAGGTGTTGCTGTATACACGGTTGAAGTCTGAAGTTTACATGCACCTTAGCCAATTACATTTAAACTCTGTTTATCACAATTCCTGACATTTAACCGAGTAAAATTCCCTGTCTAGGTCATAGGATCACCACTTTATTTTAAGAATGTGAAATTCAGAATAATAGTAGAGAGAATGATTTATTTCAGCTTTAATTTCTTTCATCACATTCCCAGTGGGTCAGAAGTTTGCATACACTCAATTCGTTTTGCCTTTAAATTGCCTTTAAATTGTTAACTTGGTTCAAACATTTCGGGTAGCCTTCCACAAGCTTCCCACAATAAGTTGGGTGAATTCGGCCCATTCCTCCTGACAGAGCTGGTGTAACTGAGTCAGGTTTGTAGGCCATGCTTTTTCAGTTCTGCCCACAAATTTTCTATGGGATTGAAGTCAGGGCGTTGTGATGGCCACTCCAATACCTTGACTTTGTTGTCCTTAAGCCATTTTGCCACAACTTTGGAAGTATGCTTGAGGTCATTGTCCATTTGGAAGACCCATTGCAACCAAGCTTAACTTCCTGACTGATGTCTTGAGATGTTGCTTCAATATATCCACATCATTTTGCTTACTCATGATGCCATCTACTTTGTGAAGGCCACCAGTCCCTCCTGCAGCAAAGCACCCCCACAACATGATGCTGCCACCCCCGTGCTTCACGGTTGGATGGTGTTCTTCGTCTGCAAGCTTCCCCCTTTTCCTCCAAACATAACGATGGTCATTATGGCCAAACAGTTCTATTTTTGTTTCATCAGACCAGACGGCATTACTCCAAAAAGTACAATCTTTGTCCCCATGTGCAGTTGCAAACCGTAGTCTGGCTTTTTATGGTGGTTTTGGAGCAGTGGCTTCTTCCTTGCGGAGCGGCCTTCAGGTTATGTCATATAGGACTCGTTTTACTGTGGATATAGATACTTTTGTACTTGTTTCCTCCAGCATTTTCACAAGGTCCTTTGCTGTTGTTCTGGGATTGATTTGCACATTTCGCACCAAAGTACATTCATCTCTAGGAGACAGAACGTGTCTCCTTCCTGAGCGGTATGACGGCTGAGTGGTCCCATGGTGTTTATACTTGCGTACTATTGTTTGTACAGATGAACGTGGTACCTTCAGGCGTTTGGAAATTGCTCCAATGATGAACCAGACTTGCGAAAAAAGAAAAGAATTCTGAGGTCTTGGCTGATTTCTTTTGATTTCCCATGATGTCAAACAAAGAGGCACTGCGTTTGAAGGTAGGCCTTGAAATACATCCTCAGGTACACCTCCAATTGACACAAATTATCAGAAGTTTCTAAAGCCATGACATAATTTTCTGGAATTTTCCAAGCTGTTTAAAGGCACAGTCAACTTAATGTACGTAAACTTCTGACCCACTGGAATTGTAATACAGTGAACTATAAGTTAAATAATCTGTCTAAACAACTGTGGAAAAATTACTTGTGTCATGCACCAAATAGATGTCCTAACCGACTTGCCAAAATATAGTTTGTTAAAAAGAAATTTGTGGAGTGGTTGAAAACGAGTTTTAATGACTCCAACCTAAGTGTATGTAAACTTCCGACTGTTATATATATTTTTTCCCCCAGAGCCATATCTCTGTAATGCTTAGAGAAGATCTTATGTCAATGTTATTGAAGTTGTGTGGTTGCAGGTTCACTTGGCACATCTAAATGATTTTCTTTTGGGGTGTTGCTATAGACCACTAAGTGCTAACAGTCAGTATC
>NC_036863.1:41766944-41818453 GCF_002910315.2 Salvelinus sp. IW2-2015 | reverse complement strand
AAATAATGTGTGTGAAATGCTTGATAGTGTATGTGATGTAAACAGAGGTCTACTTTCTTGGGGACCTGAATATTGCATCCATTACTGCATCCGTAATGGGTCTGCGGTCAAACGACCACCCCTCATCACTGTCAAATGCTCCCTAAAACACTTCAGCGAGCAGGCCTTTCTAATCGACCTGGCCCGGGTATCCTGGAAGGATATTGACCTCATCCCGTCAGCAGAGGATGCCTGGTTATTCTTTAAAAGTGCCTTCCTCACCATCTTAAATAAGCATGCCCCGTTCAAAAAAATGTAGAATCAGGAACAGATATAGCCCTTGGTTCACTCCAAACCTGACTGCCCTTGACCAGCACAAAAACATCCTGTGGCGTACTGCAATAGCATCAAATAGCCCCCGTGATATGCAACTTTTCAGGGAAGTTAGGAACCAATATACACAAGCAATTAGGAAAGCTAAGGCTAGCTTTTTCAAACAGAAATTTGCATCCTGTAGCACAAACTCCAAAAAGTTCTGGGACACTGTAAAGTCCATGGAGAATAAGAGCACCTCCTCCCAGCTGCCCACTGCACTGAGGCTAGGAAACACTGTCATCACCGATAAATCCACGATAATTTAGAATTTCAATAAGCATTTTTCTACGGCTGGCCATGCGTTCCCCCTGGCTACCCCTACCCCGGTCAACTGCCCTGCACCCCCCACAGCAACTCGCCCAAGCCTCCCCCATTTCTCCTTCACCCAAATCCAGATAGCTGATGTTCTGAAAGAGCTGCCAAATCTGGACCCCTACAAATCAGCCGAGATAGACAATCTGGACCCTCTTTCTAAAATGATCTGCTGAAATTGTTGCAACCCCTATTACTAGCCTGTTCAACCTCTCTTTCGCATCGTCTGAGATCCCCAAAGATTGGAAAGCTGCCGCGGTCATCCCCTTCTTCAAAGGGGGAGACACTCTAGACCCAAACTGCTACAGACCTATATCTATCCTACCCTGCCTTTCTAAGGTCTTCGAAAGCCAAGTTAACAAACAGATCATCGCCCATTTCGAATCCCACCGTACCTTCTCCGCTAAGCAATCTGGCTTCAGAGCTGGTCATGGGTGCACCTCAGCCACGCTCAAGGTCCTAAACGAAATCATAACCGCCATCGATAAGAGACAATACTGTGCAGCCATATTCATCGATCTGGCCAAGGCTTTCGACTTTGTCAATCACCACATTCTTATCGGCAGACTCAACAACCTTGGTTTCTCAAACGACGGCCTCGCCTGGTTCACCAACTACTTCTCTGATAGAGTTCAGTGTGTCAAATCGCAGGGCCTGTTGTCCGGACCTCTGGCAGTCTCTATGGGGGTGCCACAGGGCTCAATTCTCGGGCCGACTCTTCTCTGTATACATCAATGATGTCGCTCTTGCTGCTGGTGATTCTCTGATCCACCTCTACGCAGACGACACAATTCTATATACTTCTGGCCCTTCTTTGGAAACTGTGCTAACTAACCTCCAGACGAGCTTCAATGCCATACAACTCTCCTTCCATGGCCTCCAACTGCTCTTAAATGCAAGTAAAACTAAATGCATGCTCGTCAACCGATCGCTGCCCGCACCTGCCCCAGCATCACTAATCTGGATGGTTCTGACCTAGAATATGTGGACAACTACAAATACCTAGGTGTCTGGTTAGACTGTAAACTCACCTTCCAGACCCACATTAAGCATCTCCAATCCAAAATTAAATCTAGAATCGGCTTCCTATTTCGCAACAAAGCATCCTTCACTCATGCTGCCAAACATACCCTCGTAAAACTGACTATCCTACCGATCCTCGACTTCGGCGATGTCATTTACAAAATAGCCTCCAAAACTCTACTCAACAAATTGGATGCAGTTTATCACAGTGCCATTCGTTTTGTCACCAATGCCCCATATAATACCCACCACTGCGACCTGTATGCTCTCGTTGGCTGGCCCTCGCTTCATACTCGTCACCAAACCCACTGGCTCCAGGTCATCTACAAGTCTTTGCTAGATAAAGCCCCGCCTTATCTCAACTCACTGGTCACCATAGCAGCACCCACCCGCAGCACGCGCTCCAGCAGGTATATTTCACTGGTCACCACCATAGCCAATTCCTCTTTTGGCCGCCTTTCCTTCCAGTTCTCTGCTGCCAATGACTGGAACGAACTGCAAAAATCGCTGAAGCTGGAGACTCTAATCTCCCTCACTAACTTCAAGCACCAGCTGTCAGAGCAGCTCACAGATCATTGCACCTGTACATAGCCCATCTGTAAATAGCCCATCAAACCCCCATACCGTATTTATTTATTTTGCTCCTTTGCACCCCAGTATCTCTACTTGCACATTCATCTTCTGCACATCTATCACTCCAGTGTTTAATTGCTATATCTTAATTACCTCGCCACTATGGCCTATTTTATTGCCTTACCTTTACCTCATTGCAGACACTGTATATATACTCCCCCCCCCCCCTATTGTATTATTGACTGTTTGTTTATTCCATGTGTAACTCTGTGTTGTTATATGTGTCGAACTGCTTTGCTTTACCTTGGCATGGTCGCAGTTGTAAATCAGATTTTATTCTCAACTAGCCTACCTGGTTAAATAAAGGAGAAATAAAAACATTTAAATATTGACTGGTTTTCATCAAGCTGTCCGCTCAAGAGGAAGCTTCTCACTGTAACCAGTGCCTGTWATCTGRTTCAGGTTATTAATCAACCTACCAGGGTGTTTACAAACAATACAGGAACAAGATCATCAACATGTATTGATAACAATTTTACTAATACTTTGTTTGCAAAGCTGTATCCATACCCAGTGATCACAATATAGTGACTATATCCAGGAAAGCCAAAGTTACACTATTTTAGGCCCAGCTTTTGTATACAAAAGATTTTACCGTGACTCACTTTCATGATGTTTAAAATATTTGTTCATCACTTGATGAATTTATGAAATTGCTTCTTCTAATTATTGATAAACATGCACCTGTTAAGAAACTGACTGTTAGAACTGTTAAGGCTTGATGAGGAATTGAAAAACTGTATGGCTGAAAGAGATGGGTCAAAAGGAGTGGCTCATAAGTCTGGCTGCATATCTGACTGGCTGACTTACTGCAAATTGACAAATTATGTGACTAAGCTCAACAAAAATAAACTGTATTAAGCCAAGTTCAATGATATAAATAATTATGAAGTAAAAAAAAAAWWYTTTTTTACTTCTTTAAATGAAATTATGGGAAGAAATACAAATTCAACTCCATCTTTCATCGAATCGGATGGCTTATTCATCACAAAACCATTCGATGTTGCCAATTATTTTAATGATGACTTCCTTTGCAAAGTGGGCAAACTTTGGCAAGAAGAAAAAGAAAAGCATTGTAAATTAGAATTTTGTAAAGTTCGTGTGGGAGAGGTAGAAAAATTATTATTTTACCAAACTTGAAATTTGTTAATTCATTTACAGAGAAATAGCAAAGAACAGACTTTCAGCATGCTTATAGAGAAGGGCACTCAACATGTACTGCACTGACACAAATGACTGATGATTGCTTGAAAGAAATTGATAAGAAGATTGTGGAAGCTGTACTGTTAGATGACCATAACCTGTTATTGAGAGAACTAATGTTTTAGGGCTTTTCCAACTCTGCCATATCGTGGATTCAGAGCTATCTAATAGAACTCAGGGAACCCGATGGTCACTCTGACAGAGCTCCAGAGTTCCTCTGTAGAGATGGGAGAACCTTCCAGAAGGACAACCATCTCTGCAGCACTCCACCAATTAGGCCTTTATGGTAGAGTGACCAGACGGAAGCTACTCCTCAGTAAAAGGCACATCACAGCCCGCTTGGAGTTTGCCAAAGGCACCTAAAGACTCTCAGACCATTAGAAACAAGATTCTCTGGTCTGATGAATCCAAGATTGAACTCTTTGGCTGAATGCCAAGCGTCACGTCAGGTGGAAACCTGGCACCATCCCAACGGTGAAGCATGGTGGTGGCAGCATCATGTTGTGGGGATGTTTTTCAGCGGCAGGGACTGGGAGACTAGTCAGAATCGAGGGAAAGATGAACGGAGCAAAGTACAGAAAGATTCTTGATAAAACCTGCTCCAGAGAGCTCAGGACCCCACAGTTTTATGACAGCAGGAAAACTCTCTCTCCCACTCTTTCAGAAATGGAAGCYAAATCCCTTTGTTACCACAGAGAGACATGGCAGTACGGTAACATCAAAAGGTTGAGTAATAAAAAATATTTCTGTAATCCAAACAGTTGGAAGGGTCCGTGGGTACTTAAAGAACAATAATGTCTAATTCATTACTAATTTGTGATGTAACTAAGGACAGTAGAACAACAAAACTCTCTCTGAATGTGTATATTTCCCAGTGATCAGATTCACATCTAGATGTTGTGGAACTTAAATGATTAAATATGAAACTATTTGTGAGAAGATGTAATGTGATGTTAGCCTTCTAAATGAGATAATTGTTTTTCATACGATGTCTTAACCTGTCAGTGAGCACGCCCACGTGAGCACAGACATTATGCCAAACATCATGGAACGCCCCTTTTCCAGAGTGCATAAAACCCCTTGTGAAGAATTAACATATCAGACCAGCGGGACCGACAGCGTGAGCTGGAAGGTACTAAATGGTTACAATGAAACTTTCAACAGAGAAGAAGAAATTCTCTACAGCTCCATGCTCTCTGGTCTATAGCTATATGTTGAAATGGTTGGCAATTTAAATGGCTACCACTTTATAGACCAGTTACGAGCAGCGCCAGCTGAATACGTTACAAATTAGCGATGCACGATATATCGGTGAACATATCTGAATTGGACGATATTAGCTAAAAATGCCAACATCGGCATCGGTCCGATGTCTAGTTTAACGCCGATGTGCAAAACTGATGTCAGAGCTGACGTGCATACCTAAATAACGTAGGTACATGATGTAATGACGCCACGTCAAATGTTGCGCTTCACGTGCAACACAGCATTCCTAACTTAGCCCACAATGTCTGCTGTGTGGATCGAGCAGTCATCAAGTAGTTATTTGAAAGAGTAAGAACATTTCAGCGAGACAACTCAAAATGTGAAAGCCATTAACGCCAAGATAATGGAATTCATTGCCCTTAACAATCAACCGTTCTCTGTCATGGATGATTTAAAAAATATATATTTTTACCTTTATTTAACTAGGCAAGTCAGTTAAGAACAAATTCTTATTTTCAATGACGGCCTAGGAACAGTGGGTTAACTGCCTTGTTCAGGGGCAGAACGACAGATTTTTACCTTGTCAGCTCGGGGATTTGATCTTGCAACCTTCCGGTTACTAGTCCAACGCTTTAACCACTAGGCTACCTGCCGGTGATGTTGGCTTTTGCGAACTGGTCGAGCAACGGTACACACTACTAAGTGTGCTATTTTTCAGATGTTGCCCTACCGGAGTAACACAGTAATAGCGTCACTGCTATTAGCTTCACGACTGACATTTGGACCAGAAATATCAGCCCCATGAGCATGCTGAGTCTGACAGCACAGTAGGTCGTCGAGGATTTCGTACTGAGGAAAGTCGTATTGCATGCTCATGAATGTGCTGGTTGTCATACCGCTGCTGCCATTTCAATGGCATGTGAGAACATGTTTGAAACATGAACACACTAGCAAGCTCCATTCAAACAACTGACTGGAGAAATAAGCTCATCAACTGTGCCTGTAGCAGACGTGATACCCTCTGTCATGGCATTGAAACACCTGCTCAATAAAACTGCCGACACAGGCTGTGAACAAGCGATTCGGTGGCACTCTCCCTTTACTGTGTCGCCACCATGCTCGATGCTAGGTACAAGGACCGCTATTTCGATGCAGACAAGAAACRGGGTTTACATGAAATGTTACATACACAGCTGGACAAGATGGACACAGACACAGTGACAGCGCGMACCGAGGAAGAGWGGCCACGGACAGACAGAGCTGAAACTTCACYGCTTGACATGTATGATGAAATCCTGGTTGAGAATGAACAAATGAACAACGAAACAGCACAGCAAATAAGTGAAAAAAATAGGTTTTGATTATGTTTTACTGGTAATGGGGACATACGTAAATGCCAAAAAAATAGCTTTTTGGTCAGTGTGGTGTGTGTGTGTAACCTTTATTGAACTAGGCAAGTCAGTTAAGAACAAATTCTTATTGACAATGATGGCCTACCCCGGACGACGCTGGGCCAATTGTGTGCCACCCTATGGGACTCCCAATCACGCCTGGATGAGATAAAGAATGGATTCGAACCATGGACTGTAGTGATGCATCTTGCACTGAGATGCAGTGCCTTAGACCGCTGTATCTGTGTGTGTTAACTATTTAACTGTACTAGAATGATTAAAAGGCCGCTAATATCAGTGCATCACTATTACAAATGATTAAGAAGTCTACAAAACGAAAGACTACACATTCAGTCCTCAGCTGAGCGCCACTATCCAACACACATGCCGAAAGACAAAAAGGGAGAACCGCAAGCATCGCACAAAAGATAGGGGGGGAAAAAGGGTGAAATKCCAGATCTTCTGTCTGAAATGCCAGTTCGCTTTGCGTTTCCTGGCAGTGAGGGACTGCGTCAAAGACCATCACGACATGCACAAGCTACGGTGAAAGTGAAATCTAATCATCTACACCTGGGATGTAAAACGAACAACAATGCCATTTTTAAATAGTTCGGCTTATTTACATTTTTTGGACCTTTTTTTTWGTGAAGGACATGTGTCTAACCAAGTTTGAGTTTGATAAGACTTTTTATGTATATCTGTTGCTTTTATATTGTTTGTGTAAACAGTTCATTTGTATGTGGGACCAATACATTGGATATGCCTAGGCTAAACGTTCAGCTACTTTGGAGAGGTTGAAAAAACACTTGGATATCCCCTGTATGTCCCCCGACACCACAACAATGTTTGAGAGAGGTTGGTGTTGTAGACATTAGTTTTTATAGTGAATAATAACTTTTAGGCACATCCAGTGTGTAAAAACAGTGAAATTTCCACATTCTGACACTTTGGAGAGGTTGAAAGGACACTTGAATGTACCCTGGATATCCCATAACACCACCACAATGTTTGTGAGGTTGATATGGTAAAAATKTTGTTTTTATACTGAACAAATAGCATTTAGGGATTGCAAATATGTAATGGCACTGAAATTATCTAATTTAGAGACATATGCCACTTTAGAGAGGTTTAGGGACACTTGAAAACGTCCCGTGACYACACCTGACACCACTTACTAAAACATCTGCCCATTTCTAGTTGTTAGGTCTATCAATACCATTTTTCCCCTGATGTTGTTCACATGTTGTGGAAGCCATCTGATGTGTTTCCAGCTCTGGGAATCAATAATTCACTTCTAGCCTGTCAATGAAAGATTACTTAAAAAAATAAAAATAATAATAAAACAGTTATTTTGTGTGTGCTTGGTCTTGTGTATTCTGAACTATGTAACTCCTATCTATCTTCTGATCATTTCCTCATAATCTCCCAGATGTTTTCTTTCCAAATATACCACGTTTTGGCAAGTCAGAATCATGTAATTACACATGAATGGCAGTTACTTGTCTATTTTGGCGGAAATCTAAATTTTTACATTACATTTAAGAGGTTAAGGACCAAACAATTTACAGGTCGCAAAATAGTTGGGAGGAGATTTTTGATGTACCGATTCCATGGCACATGGTTTACGAACTGATACACAAAACAACACTGGATTCAAAACTTATATTCCATTTTAAATTAGTATACAAAATTCTTGCAACCAATAGAATGTTATATAAATGGGGGATACAACCATCCCAGCTCTGCAGATTTTGCTGCGAAGAGACAAAACCATTAGATTACTTGTTTTGGTACTCCCCATAKGTAGCTTGTTTTTGGTCACAGGTTCAGGAAAGGGCTGAAAAATGGCATTTACTTGGTGCTAACTCTTAAAATAGCACTGCTGGGTGATTTGGGAAGTCATAGTCAATTGATAAGCTGGCAAAATGTATATAGTATGCATAAGCTTAAAAGTGTTGTTGTCCATTAGTTTACTCCAATTAGGGGAGGGGTGCTAGGGTTAGGGGAAAATAATAAGGAAAATATATAKTTTTAAAATGTTAATATTATATATATATATATTTACAAAAATATATAAATGGGTGATTGGAAATGCAGACAATTACATTGATAGAAGCCACAATATAACTGCAATATTAAAGCTGATCAACCTATTTTTTTAAAGAGTGAAATTGATGCATACATTAATAACAGTAGACCAAGGTTGGATTACTGAAAAGGAGAGGGATTTCCTCATCACCCCTCACCCAGTATGTTCAGCTTACTATGGACTACCTAAGATTCACAAGGATCTATCTGATCCTCCTCTGAGGCCTACAGTCTCTGGTAATGATAGTCTCATGGAACCCCTATCCCAATTTGTCMATTTTTTTCATTAAAAAGTTGGTTCCTTCCCTCCCAGCATTCAATATCGACACCACTGATGTGCTAAAGACCCTTGAGGATGTCCAAGTTGAATGTAATGATATACTTATAACTATGGATGTTCAAAGTCTTTATACAAACATCCCCCATGCAGAAGCCCTCTTCCACTATCTATAGCAGATACACACCCTGAAGGTCTGCTGCCCCCTTCTGGTTTTATTTGGACATTAACAAAAATGGCGTTATTAACTTTGTTCATTATGCTGGCTCTTTTTACCTAGAGTATGAAGAATACAATTGAACAAAGCTGAAATAAAATGGAAAGAATATTTTCTCCAAACGATTTGAGGGAGTATGCACATGCAGCTAGTCTGTGCTGAGCATTAGGAAATAGGTATTCCTATATGCTTAATTTAGAGTTATTAATGTAACTTTGGTTGTTCTACAAACGTTGGGCTATGTTTGGATTTTGAATACATTGTATGGCATGATGCGACTAATGATGATTTGAAAAAAGGTCGCTTGAAAGGCATGAGCTCTGCTTTGTTTTTTGCGCAGGCTGCACACTACATCAGTCACAATTTGACAAGCACTTGATAATGCCTAGAATTTCACAGCGGCATCCCCTTTGTGTGTCCTTAATTCACCCTAAGAGAATCCATGCAGTAGTGCCCTTCTTCCTAAGTGCTGCGAGCTCCATCACATGATCGGGTCTTTCTCACAGGCTACAAGTGAAGACAGACACATCGGGGACGCAACTGCACGCGTCCTTATCCAATTCCAAGATGCATATTGAAAATATTGGAAGAACTGTCCACATTTACTTTCATCAGCCAACAAGATAAGTAGGCCTAACAAACAGCAAAAGCACTAGCCTATGTCAATCTACTATCCCCCATAGTGCAAAGGTTGACCTATTCTATTCTGTGCGAGAAATAAATATTCCAAACATAGTCTGGGACAGTTGTGGGATACGATAGTTCCCAAATTAATCAGATCAGAACGTTTAGCTTAAAATGTTGATAAACTATTAGGCTATTTCTTCACATTATAAGCGCAGCAATGCGCACATGGTAGTAGGCTATAAGTGCGAACGTTCCATTAGCGGAAAACACCCTTATCAAAATGCAATTATGCATGTAATGCTTTTATTATAAAGGTGCATTTTTATGGTGAAAATTATCTTCCCCAAACTTGAAACTCACGCGCTGCTTATATATGTTATCAATGTTGATCCAAGATGGCATAGCAGTCGGACGTGTGTTTTTGKCTTGTCCCCTCCTGTCCCGTGTAAACATAGTTTTTTCCTGTATGTTTTGTTTATTCCATGTGTAACTGTGTTGTTGTCTGTGTCGAACTGCTGTGCTTTATCTTGGCCAGGTCGCAGTTGTAAATGAGAACTTGTTCTCAACTAGCCTTCCTGGTTAAATAAAGGTGAAATAAAAATAAAAATAAAAAATATGCTAGTTAGGCTCTACACACCTTGTAAAGCGGATTAATGTGCTTCATTTTAAGAAGTTATTTGGCCACTTTAGTTGTGATACAAACCTTATTAAAACATTTAGGCCTATGGGCTAGGCTACGTGAGGTGTGCGACTATGATTCGAAAAAGTCGCAAAAAAAGGCATTGTTTCTTATGCTGGGTATCATTCACAAGTGATAATATGTAATTCACAAGTGATAGGCTAATATTATCACCCATCAGACTATTCTTGATTTAATATTCTATACATATACTAAAGAATATATTTGTGAAATTTGTTCTGATTTAGAATGGACCATTATCATGCACCTGCTTTATGCACTTAAATAGCGAATGGAGGACACTTTTCCACGTGGTTTATTTTCATGTCAGCCAGGTAGGCTATACTCCTGTAGTAAATATAAGCAAAGTTTTCAAATATTAGGAAAGTTGAGAAATAAATAGTAGGCCTAGTCTATAGAAAGCTGATCCTCTTTTTAGTAGAGACCATCACTCTCTCTTTTCTCACGCAATTACATAGTCTATTGAAATGTTGCACAACATGAGCTCATGCACTCTCATGGAGTGTTTGATTAGATTTTCAAATACATTTGCATTGATGTCAGTGTGATTAGAGGGACAATAGAGTGCTGAGTACCAGGTAGTTAGGCTACGAATTACCAAGTTTGGTAGGCTATGAATGACCATGAGCAGCATYAGAGCATGGAGAAGCGAAATTACCATGACCGTGGAAATTTGACTGCCTTCATGACTCGTGACCACCGGTGTGGCTGTAATACGGTCACCACAACAGCCCTAGTAAAGAGTTAAAAGAACAAGGAAGTAAATAGTTGTGGGTCACCTCTCTGTGGCGGTCACGGTCTTTGGACTTCTCCCGCACCCAGTCTATGGTGTTAAAGTCCTCATAGGTGCCCACCCCTGGTACCGGATCATCCAGCAGGTCCATCAGCTTAGGCACCCCGTTCACCTCCTCCATACCTGGGTTATCCCCTGGATGAGAAGGGAGGAGAGACGTGAGGATTTAAAAGAGAGTGTCACACATTCTGGTGTGAAATAATACAAATAAAATAACACATTTGCGATAGCCATGTCTTGTTTTGGCACAAAAGATGTGTGTGTAAAATCAATACAACACAGACAGGCCTTGGCCTTACCAGAACCTTTGTCTCGGTCCAAGGGTGGTACATCCTCTGTGGTAGAGAAGTCTAACGTCGCCCCTGCTATCTCCACCATGTCCTCGTCACTTGTGCTGCTCTCGTTGCAATATCCGGTGTTATCCATCGAGAATCCTAACGGAATACACACAGAATAAGGTCAGGGTCCAAAAGCAGAGTTCAAAGGAATCCTCCACCTAACTAACGTTACATTCGCTAAACTAGCTACATATGGGGGCCGAGACCTAACGAAGTGAGCTAGCTAACGTTGGCTAGTTAGCTCCGTCTGTTTTAATTTATTGTGTTCGACAGGCTGTTGTGGTTAGCTTCTAGCTAAATACTGACTGACATCAACCCGTCTGTCTCCAACCGGCATGGCACCTAGCTAGCTATTTATTTAACGTCGTTAGCTAACTAACGTTAGATAGGTGGTTGGACAGCTAAGTTAACTAGCGCGATAGCATCAGCCACACACTCATAAACCTTGATAGCAATAGTAAGCACAGAGCTTCCTGTGCAAGCACATACTATTGACATATTAATAAAATAAAATAAAGTCGTTATTACTTCGTCGGATGGATTTCGACAGAGAACTCTGCTCTGTTATAATCCTATCGGGTTTTAACCGAATTCCAACAACTTCCTGCCACGACAGACATTGAGAGCGGATCCCAGATGCTAATACTGATCAGTTTATCGTTGATTGATTATCCTTTATTTTCCCAAGGATTCTGGCTAGAAACCAGTCACAATGGAAATAGAGTAGATTTTAATTGACTATTGAACCCACCAGTACAGCAAACAAGGATCACATTATGCCTTGTCCAGTCCCCAAACTCATTGCCAATGATGATTCCCTCCCGTCACACACAGACCTGTATATTTGCATGTATGCAGATGACAAAGTTAACAGCATTAAGTATTTGGGTGTATGTTCATTATTGAAATCAAGCACTATTTCTTCACGCATGCATTGTAGAAGGTTCAATGACTCCTCAAAACCAACAACCTCCTTGTTGTCTAGAAAATAAACACAGAACAGACAATGGTGAGAGTTACAATCCTAGAGTACCCTCAGTTGAATAAATCAGACATTCCACAGTGCATATGTAGCCTAGTGACCTTTCCTTGGCATCTCTGCTTCATCTGCACCAATATTTGAACAAAGGATAAAGTGAAAACAATATGATAAGTAAATCACCTTCACCAGTTCAGTACTTTCATGACAATCAATGACTGGAATGCAAGATGGTAGATAGCCAATTCAAATAAAATGTTATTGGTCACATACACATGGTTAGCAGATGTTAATGCGAGTGTAGCGAAATTTAGTCAATTGACATGTAGGCTCGTCTACAGAATTAGTCTGGGGTATGAGTCAGTACAGGTGCATCAAAGCTGGKACCAAGAGACTGAAAAACAGCTTCTGTCACCAGGCCATCAGACTGTTAAAATTGAGTCACCACCAGCCGGCCCCCTGTATGTGTTTCTGTTCCAGACTCTGACATGCTTGTTATAATATTTGTTGATTTACATTTTTAGGATTTGTGTGTATTGTGTTGTTACATTTACATTTACATTTAAGTCATTTAGCAGACGCTCTTATCCAGAGCGACTTACAAATTGGAAAGTTCATACATATTCATCCTGGTCCCCCCGTGGGAATTGAACCCACAACCCTGGCGTTGCAAGCGCCATGCTCTACCAAATGAGAAGGTATTACTGCACTGTTGGAGCTAGAAACATAAGCATTTCGCTGCACCTGCATTAACATCTGCAATAACATCTGCAAAATATGTAGGAGACCCATAAAATTCGATTCGATTTTTTTTAAATCAAGCCTGGTATAAAAGTCTGTGCATGGAGACCTAAAAACTTCCCAACATGATTGTGTTATTTATTAGTATGACAAAACACCCAAACATGTCACAACACGGGTCATGAATTACATCCTCTAAGTCACCCTGTGGATATTTTTATTCCCTATGGCTACATTGTTTCTGGTCCTGGGGCTATTATGAATATTTATGACTAATTCTGAATAATGAGTGGAAGCTGCATGCCACAACTCATAATCGCAGTTCTTAACACGTAAATCTCTCTTTCCCCTGCCACTGTTCCACCAAAGATTAAGCTATGTGAAGTCCCACTGGGGACACACTGGTTGAATCAACGTTGTTTCCACGTCATTTCAATGAAATGACGTTGAACCAATRTGGAATAGACGTTGAATTGACGTCTGTGCCCARTGGGGATTTACAGCAAAATTTAGGAACACAATATGTGGTAGCTGTTTTTATTTTAGCTTTTTTGTGTTGAAAGCATGATTCTGCTGACGCAAGATCTACTTTGATTGAACTTTTCGTATTAGGGGCCAATAGAAAAAGGAACACTCAAGTGATTTGGAGTCATGGGTTATTCCATGCCAGGATGGCCCAACGATATGTATGATGTTTTGGATCTTCCTGAAATAAAATCCATAGAAAGGTCCTTTAAATAAATGGAGAAATAATTAATTAAAGTTGCAAAATGTGTGACATTTTGGCTTTACCCGGACCTTCTATAAGACACTACAATGATGAGTCTGTAGATGAAGCCAGTCTTGGTGAYATTTGAAACCTTACCATGTGCTCTGAAATATGAGAAATGTTTATATTAATAATACAATTTCTTTACATACATTTAGRGATAATTAACAATATAAAYGTAAATATCTCAAAAGTAACATTTTTGATTTTGTTCATTTTTAAACATAATGTGTTTAACAATATACTCTATAAGTACATACAATTTCCAGAGTGGGCTCTCTGGTACTTTTGAAGATATGACCCATGTTATACATATCATTTGGCATTATAGGTCATTAATCAACCACCAGCAGGGGAAGTTCCCTTYGAATCCATTTTCTGATTCACTCTGTTGGTGGTGCTCATAAAATGAATAATAACTTCAAAAGTAGCAGAGAGCCCACTCTGGAAATGTGATGTACTTGTAGAGTATATTGTTTAAAACAATGTCTAAAAATGATCAAAACCAAAAAGGGWACTTTTGAGATATTTACTTTATATGTTTTATTATCTATAAATGAATGTAAAGAAATTGTATTCTTAACACTACTCATATTTCAAAGCACACGGTAGGGTTTCAAATAACACCAAGACTGGCTTTGTAGCATCTACAGACTCATAGGTCATTATGACGGTTCAACCTTTAACACACTGCTACTTCTTTAGCACCAGATCGGTCTCTGCTTTGCTATCCACAAGAAGCTGAAAGGACCCAAAAGATTGTTGCTCTGACTTGCATCGTCCGAGAATGTATAGATTTAACAGTGAAAAATGAAGACATTTACAGTGAAACCAAATCAATATTGGAATAGAAGAGAGCAGTCTCCAGGTTTGTGAGATAATAGTTGGAGAGAGAACCATTTCGAAGTACTGACCGTGGGATGTGCTAWGTTCGCATACAGAGCAAAGAACTGACCAAAGAGCATCCACAGAGGGCAGACATCATTCTCCGTTTTATGTGTAATACACACCTAATTTTGTATCTTGCATGCTGTCATATCTTGGACATGTGCCAGTTAAGTGATCTCCAATTATCTACTTTRAAGTAATGGGAAGAATGCTGTACATGTCAATCGTAACCTACTAATGCAAATCAAAGACTGGATAAGAAAGTCAGATGAAAATACATCTGTAGTATTAACTGCAGTGTTTTTGTGGACATTACTGTAGTACTTACCATATTGTTTTTGTTTTATCATCTTTGACATAGAAGTCAAGGCTTTCTCCTTGCAGAATCCTACTGGAGAAATACTAAAATAGCAAATTTTCCATAACCTGTAGGTAGGTAGGATTGAGGTCTAAACAGATAGCTTAGAGATTATGCTCCTTCTATAACCTGAAGGGAACACAATATATGATCTGTACTTGAGGTTTCTCACTCATGGGTGGCACAAATTAGGATACGGGGGAGGAGAATGGGCAGAGGCGCAGGACGACGCTGACCAGGGGGGAGGACCCCGAAGACGAGGACCCCGAAGACGAGGAGCGGGTCGGTCGGCAAAGGTGGAAATCACAGATGTTGGGGTCCAGAATGTCCTCCCCTAGAACCCAACACCGCTCCTCTGGGCCATGTTGGGCCATGTTGGGAGTCCAGTAGGGATCTGACAGAGTACGCCGGGCTCCCCTCGATGTCCAGGGGGGGACAGCATCAGCTAGGGGACCAGGAACCACCAGCCTGAGAAGGGAGACATGAAAAGAGGGTGAGATACGGTAGTGACTGGGTAATTGTAACCTGTATGTCACCTCATTGACCCTTCAAGGAGAACCTTGAATGGACCCACAAACCGGGGGCTCAGTTTCWTGCAGGGCAGGCGGAGTGGGAGGTTCCTGGTAGAGAGCCAGACGCRATCCCCAGGATGGAACACAGGGGTCTCACTGTGATGACGGTCTGCCTGCTCCTGACGATTGGCAGCGCACTGGAGTCTCACGTGCGCATTGTTCCACACGTCCTCCGTGCACCGAAACCACTCATCTACCGCAGGAGCCGCGGTCTGGCCCGGGGTCCACGGGGCCAGGACCTGCTGGAAACCAAACACACTGGAAGGGGGTCAACCCAGTGGAGGAGTGACGTAGAGAGTTCTAGGCATACTCTGCCCAACGAAGGAAACGTGCCCACTCACCCTGCCAGTCCTGACAGTGACTCCTCAGGAACCTCCCCAGCTCCTGATTCATCCTCTCCACCTGCCCGTTACTGAGGCCRATACCTGGATGTGAGGCTAACCGTGACCCCAAGCTTCTCCAAGAAGGCCCGCCATACTCGGGATGTRAATTGGGGTCCACGGTCTGAGAYGATGTCCTYTAGAAGGCCATAATGCTGTAAGACCTGCTAGAAGAGTGCCTCAGTGACCTGGAGAGCAGTGGGAAGACCAGGAAKAGGGATTAAACTACATGRCTTGGAGAATCACTCCACTACCACCAGAATGGTGGTGAAACCATTAGAAGGGGGAAGATCAGTAACAAAGTCAATGACAGATGGGACCAAGGTTGCTGAGGCACGGGAAGCGGCAGGAGATTCYGGGGGGACTTGGTTTGAGCACACACGGAACAGGAGTTGACATACCTCGTAACATCTTGCACCAAGGTGGGCCACAAGTATTTCTCAGTGATGGAATGGATGGTGCGAGAAATACCTGGATGTCCAGCGAAGACAGCTGTGTGTGCCCAGGTCAGCAGCTGATCCCTTATCCCTGTGGGAACGTAGATGGGCGCGGGAGGACAATTCCAGGGTGCAGGCTCCCTCTAGAGCCTGGCGGATGTCCACATCTACGTCCCAAACCACTGGACCCACGACTCGGGAGGATAGGATTATGGGTACGCTCTGGACAGGAGCCTCTCCCGAATCATAAATACGGGACAGGGCATCGACCTTGATGTTCTTAGAACCTGGGCGATAGGTCAGAGGGAAGTCGAACCTGGTGAAGAGGGCCCACCTGGCTTGGCRCCTTTTCGGTCTCCTCGCTGTCCGTATGTACTCAAAGTTCYGATGGTCGTGAGGATGACAAATGGTTCCTTGGTACCCTCTTGCCAGTGTCACCACTCCTAATGCCAACTTCACCGCCAAGAGCTCACGATGGCAGATGTACTTCCTCTCTGCGGGGGGCAGTTTCATGGATACAATTTTAATGTGTCCCCCTGTCTTTGACAAAACCGCCTCCACACCCACCTCCGATGCATCTACCTCAACCACAAAAGGTAGGGTGGGATCTGGGTGTTTTARCAACGCCTCGTCGGCTGCTGGAGACCAAAGCAAACTACGAGGCCCACCCTTGAGGAGGGAGGTGAGAGGGGCGGCGACGGTATTGAAATTCCTGACGAAGTGGCTGCAAAAGTTGGCAAACTCCAGAAACCGTTGTAACCCCTTGGTGGTTGGGCCTGGCCATGACCTTACCGCATCTACCTTTCCTCCAGCCTCACTCCCTGAGGGCTGATTTGGTAGCCCAAGGAGACATCCCTCTGATGCAATTGGCACTTCTCCGCCTTGACGAACAGGTGGTTAGACAAGAGGCATTCCAGGACTGCTCGAACGTGAGTGATGTGATSCTCCAGGTTGGTTGAGAAGATCAGGATGTCRTCGATGTACACAGTCACCTGACRTCCGAGCATGTCCCTGAACACCTCGTTGACGAATTCCTGGAACACTGAYGGAGCATTGGCTAAGCCAAAGGGCATAACCAAGTACTCATAGTGACCTGACATCGTGCCGAACGCCATCTTCCACTCATCCCCCTCCCGGATGCGAATGAGATTGTAGGCACTCCGCAGGTCCAGTTTGGTGAAGAACTGGGCCCCGCAGAGCTGCTCGATGGCACCAGCGGGAGAGGGTACCGATACTTCGTGGGGATGKCATGGAGTCCACGGTAATCAATACAAGGTCGTAATCCTCCCTCCTTGGCCATGAATTAGAAGCAGGGGACGTGGACCTGCGGATGAAACCCTGTTGGAGCGCCTCTTGAATGTAGTCCTCCCTGGCCTGGGTCTCAGCCACTGACAGAGGGTAGATGTGTTTGCGAGGTGGTGTAGCACTGGAAAACAGGTCAATGGCACAGTCCCAGGGGCGATGAGGAGGAAGACCGGGTCTTGGAGAATACCTGCCTTAGATCCTGATATTCCTCCGGGATGTTGGGCTGGAGGGCAACCACAGGWCTCTCAACCAACGTGGAACCACAAGGGACAGGAAAGCAGGTCTTCCGACATTCAGGTGACCAGTCGGTGATTCTCATCCTCGACCATGAGATGGTAGGGTTATGGCGTTGAAGCCAAGGTAGGCCRAGGATGATCTTGTGAACTGGCGATGAAGGGGATGTTTTCCTGGTGATTGGGCTCCACAGTGAGGGTGAGTGGTTGGGAGATGTGTGTGATGGTTCCAAATCCTAGAGGCCAACAGTCTAGACCTTGAACCAGAAAAGGAGAGCCTGGTTCCTCTAGGTTTCTTCCTAGGTTCTGGCCTTTCTAGGGAGTTTTTCCTAGCCACCGTGCTTCTACAACTGCATTGCTTGCTGTTTGGGGTTTTAGGCTGGGTTTCTGTASAGCACTTTGACATCAGGTGATGTAAGAAGGGCTTTATAAATACCTTTGATTGATTGAGAGGAGAGCGGGTAGGTAGTAATATTGAGAGAGGAGGCAAGGGTCTGATCCATAAAGTTCCCCGTGGCCCCGGGAGCCACTAAAGCTGTAGACACAGGGCATGAGGGACAGTCAGCCAGAGTGATGGGTACYTAAAAGAGTCTAACAGGAAGAGCARTAGATGGAATACTCACTCCTGGTCCAGGTGATGTAACATCAAGTGACCGTCCCTCTGTTCTAGTGGATCCCGGATTCTGAAGTAATGGACACCGCTGGCGCTTGTGCCCTCCCTGGCTACAGTACAGACAGAGCCCCAGCTGCCTCYGTCTGCGTCGTTCCGCCATGGGAAGACGTGTGACCYCTACCGCCATGGGTTCAGGCTCTGAGCCCATACACTCGCCAAAGGAGGGAGGGAAGTGATGTCGATGCCGACGCTCCTGGAGGAGGTTATTCAGACGGCCATCACAATGAGTGTGTCCAGAGTGAGGTTKTCATCTCAGCAGGCCTGTTCCGTCTGGACCTCCTCTCGCAGACCTCTTCTAAATAACGTGCTGAGCGCCGGCTCATTCCATCCACCGGAAGCTGCTACTGTCCGGAAGGTAAGCGCATACTCAGCAGCCGTCTGATTCYCCTGCTGGAGCTGAAGCAGACGCTCACCTCCCTCTCTGCCCGCCGCGGGATGATCGAAAATAAAATTAAAACAGAGCCATGAACCCCTCATAAGACTCAAGCTCCTCCTCTCCTAGACGGCCGTAGGSYATTCCAATGCCCGCCCAGTCAGCAGAGAAATAACCGTTGCAACTTTAGACCTCTCGGTGGTGGGAGCTCCCATCTGATGTGCGAAATAGAGGGAGCACTGAAGGAAGAAGCCACGGCATTTGGATGGTGTAYCGTCATATTTCYCCGRGAGGGATAGAAGGGCATCGCTGACCTGAGCGGGGTTRCTGAATGGCCTGGCTCGTTGGGTAGACTGGCTCTAGAATATCCTCCACTGTTGAGACRTTGTAGACTGCGGAGAACCTCTTCCATGGCCATCCCCAGTTGATCATGGTGTTGACGAAGAAGGTCAACTTGTTCATTGATCGTCTGGGAGATGTCCGGTTGTCCTGCTRCTTCCATATTTTGAGTTGGTATTCTGTAATGATGCGGCAGTGAAGTCAGAAGCAGGTGAAACGTTTTAATAAAACAACAAAACCAAGAACACGCCACTAACATAAGGCAGACCGCCGATACACAAGAACAATACCATCTGGTGAGTGAACCTGGGAGAGTGACATWTAAAGGGGAGGAACAGATGAAGGTAATGGAGTTCAGGAGTGAATCATAATGATTCACAGGTGCGCGTAATGATGAGTTCCAGGTGTGCGTAATGGTGAATCCCAGGACCGGTGGTTAGTACTCTGGTGATGTTGTCTGCCGGAGGGGAGGAGCAGGRGCAGACGTGACACATTGACTGCTCATATTGATGGTATAGATATTTCCACATTTTGTAGACTTTTTTGTTATAGCTTTATTTGTATATATATACTTTCGAAACTTTATAACTTAGCATTAATAACTTTATATTTAACTTGATGTTATAGTTTATGACAACTCCATCTAATGACATTGTTACGTTGTTCTTTTGAAGATGCTAGTCAACTGTACACTGGGTATAGGCCTACTGCACACAGAAAATACAGATCAACTGGTCTGTGAGCAGCCATGGGCAGTGTAACAGATACCTTGAGCAGAACGCACCCTCCTAGACTTTGACATTTGCTTCCCTCTCATGTTCTCATCCGATGGTGCAACTACATAACAAGCTGTATTAGAGAGAATGTCAGCGAGGATTGAGGGCTGAAATTCACGCAAAACATCAAGCAACATCATGAGGAGCCGTAGTAACTCTGGGGTGAAACTCGACAATTATGCGCGGATGGTTACGAAAACAATACTTCGTCACCAGGTGAGTGCACTGTGGGCCTATTTATGACAATAGGTTACCCTTGACATGCTGTATGTGTAGTAGCCTACTTAGTTACACATGTTCAGCTCAAAAAAATAATAATCCCATGACTGACACTTAAAGGGAAACTCCTCTAAAAAACGATATTTTGGTATTGTTTTTCATTAGTCAACTGTTGATACAATCCCAAAATGTGTTTGCATGTCAGCAGTCAAGTTTTCAAGATATTAGCCTCATGAGGATGTGATCGATGACACTTGGCTTCTAGAAAGTCCAATATCTTGAAAACTTGATTGCTGACATGCAAAACATTTTGGGACTGTATCAACAATGGACTAATGAAAAAAAAAATACCAAAAGATAGTATTTGAGTAGAGCTGTCTTTAAGTCAATCTCAGATCGATTGCCTGGGGCCAAGTTAACCTCCCCTTTCATATAAAAAAGTAATAACCATCATGCTTTTAGGGAAAGAAGATTTTGTAAGTATATTAAACTGCGAGTTTGACCAATTCCAGTCCCCTTGCTTAGTGGGTCTGGGGTATTCCCTGGGATAATTTGTATGCAGAAGGACTGAGAGGCTCAGTTCTAGGGAATTTTTAAAAGGACTTTCAACTCCAAAAGGAATTTTTATTGAGGTTCTATACTGATCTAAAAAACGACCTCTCCAGAATCCAGATGACGGAAATCTGAGGCCCCGCTAGGCCTAATTACTTACTACCAAACAGAAACTGAAATAACAATTTACAAATATAATTTGTATTTTAAACTGCACTGCTTGCCTGTTGGAACAATTCATAATTTGTCACATCAGTCAACATAAACAGTGGTTACAATTCATTCACTATGACTGGCTGATTGTGTGTAAATGATAGTGGATTTTGATTTACAATCAATTGAAATCATAGGAAGAAATACAATGTCAATGATTATTATTAGTTTGATTATTATTATGATTATAATTGCATGTGAATGCTTGCACATGGGTGATATTGTGTGTAAACATTCATGTTTAGTATGCATATGTACACACCATGTATGTATGTATGTATGTATGTATGTATGTATGTATGTAATCACCATGTATCTGTGTATGTCCAGTGTTACTGAATGTGATGCTATGTTCCTCTTATGACCAGGATCCGGTGACGGGGCTTCTCCCAAGGGACCCGGAGACCCACCATGCCTGGGTCCGGGACAATGTTTACGGCATCCTGTCTGTGTGGGCCCTCAGCCTGGCCTACCGCAAGAACGCTGACCGAGATGAGGACAAGGCGAAGGCCTACGAGCTGGAACAGGTGGGAGAGCCTTCCAGTTACCTGTCTGTCTCAAACCAGTATTGTTTTTTAAAAGTTTAAATGGGAGTAACACAAGTGTATATTTTCTAATACCTGGCTGACAGTAACCCCTATAATTATCTTCACGGCTGTCCTTGGCATAGAGCTTTAGCAGCTGTAAATAGACCTAAATTGGTCCGGCCCATGGTAGGTCAGTGTGTGTGTGTGTTGATTTGAATGTGTGTGTGTGTTCCCACATGGAAATGCCAGGGGGCAGGCCATTACGCTGGGGACGGGTTTCAGGTTACTCTGATTCTGCTGGCAGATGGGGGATGGGGGAGGTTGAAGGTCATGGTTGAGCCTGGGTGCTGACTATCTCTCTCTCTATCTCTCCACAGAATGTAGTTAAACTCATGAGGAGCCTGCTGCAGTGTATGATGAGGCAGGTATGCAGGCAAGGATTGTGCCATTCACAGTTGTAATGTGGGCCATTAATCACACTTCAGCTTGCATGCTGTGGTGGTGGTTAATTTCTCATCGAGCAAAGGAAATCAAAGGAAAGGTCACTGTTTGAAATAAACATGTCAATAGATCAACATTCTATATACAGATTACAGAATATGACGTGTGGCTTCTCTTTTAGGATTAGCCTACAAACTGCATTTTTTTTTTATTGACCTCAAATGAACTGGTCTTAAGTCCTGGTGTTTGTGGTTGTTCCATTTTTCTCAGATTGACAAAGTGGAGAAGTTTAAATACAGCAAGAACAAATCTGACTGCCTGCACGCCAAGTATGATTCCCAGACAACTGCCACGGTGGTGGGAGACGATGAGTGGGGTCACCTGCAGGTGGATGCCACCTCCATATTCCTGCTCTTCCTGGCCCAGATGACTGCATCAGGTAAACTCATACTCCACTGTGTGCCCCAGTGGCGTCGGGATGATTTTAGCAACGGCGTGGACGCATTTCAGCACAGGGTCTGGGGGTCTTCCCCCCCGGGAAAAATGTATAAACTTGAAAACGCATTTTCTGCATTTAAAGGTCCAGTGCAGCATTTTTTWATATATTTTTTTCAATATCAAATTGTTTCTGGGTAATGATTAAGTATCTTGCTGTCATAGTTTCGCATTAAAATTGTCAAAAAGTTTCAAAAACGGATTTTAGCCCCAAAAACGAATTCAAGCTGTAATTTTGCAAGACTGTCTGGGACTGGTCTGAGTGGGGAGGGGTAGGGCACCAAAGCAGTGCATTAACCACAATGTGGATCAATCCACCAACATAGAGGGGCCTAATGGGAGGGATATGTAAACTGGAAATTAGCTGTTATTGGCAGAGAGGTTTCGAACTCTCTTTGTTATTGGTGTATTAACTTATACCACCTGGTGATGTCACCTGGCAGGCCAAAATTTCACCCATGGAAAACCTGCTGATGCGAAAGTCCTGTGTAGATTGAATTTTCAACCAGCAACTATTACATATCACATTATAACATTTTCACACTTTTAAAGTGTTAGTTTCTTCAGCTGTTGTATAAATATGATACAAAACACAGGAAAAACAGACTTGACTGCACAAAGATTGCCATTTTTCCATTCACTATAATTGTGTATCTTGTTTTCGGGCTAACAATGCCTGCAGTACCGCGGTCGGCCTTGAACTTCAATACAGGGGGCAGTCATTCTCCCCTGACTTGCACCCAAAGATATTGAAAATGTGTCAGATTCCTGTCATGCCAAATAGTGTCAGCTGACAAATAGTGTTCACCCCCTGCGTCACAATGGGCTGAAACAGGGTCACACAGGGTGTTTTTTGGTAGTCTTACAAATCTTCATGGTATCAAAAGTATACACCACACACACACACATGGTTTTGGTTCAAATTGAAGAAGGCAACTGTCCCATGTCAGATATTGAGTTAAATGTGTTTAAGTTTGTGTTTACATCCCAATATTACACTTTATATACAGAAGATTAAAACATTAAAAAAACACTTGTTTGTTGTTTTTAGGTGTACATGAAGAGGGCTATTCAAAGATGCTCTGTTGGTCAATGTGTTCATTCTGTAGATTTAGTTTAAGTCACATTTTTGTCAGTTGAATAATGATTTAGTGTAGTTATTGTCAACATTTCGAAAACAGTGGGCCATTTTAGTCAACGAAATGCCCTTTCGTTTTAGTCACGTTACATTTTTATTGCCTCATTAACCTATAGTAAACATACATCACTGACTTTCATGTGCACAAACATACATAGCCTTGTCCTACCAGCATATTTTTCGGCATAACATATCGCACAAAGAAAGGGGGAGTGAGAGAGAGGGGGGGTAACTCAAAACACATTAGCTAGATCTCTAACACTAAATATATTACCCACTGCTAGTAGTCATGTAGTAATCTAACAGTAAATGTAATGTCCTAAAAACAAACGATGCAGTTGTAGCCYCCTACTCTATATGCACTTGCAATGGCTGATGCGCAATTGAGCATTTCCTGTCTAAAAGCCATAAAACAAATCCCAGTTGTAAAATAGTTGCCATTAAGCTCAATATTAAATCAAACATGTTCCTTTCCTCTCAACAACTAATTAGCTCATTTGTTTCTCTTTAAATAAATATGAGCTTGCACGCGTTGTAGTACATTCTCTCCTCAAGCTGTAGTGTGCTGTGGAGCTTTTGTAAGGACTGTAAGCCAGACTGTCAATTATCATTACAAATGATTAAAGTAGTTTCTTCAAAAGCTATGGATTTCTCCAAATTGCTTTTGAAATGTTCGAGAATCAGAAGTCTTTTTTTCTCTCCCGGAGCGCACATCCTGTGGCTCGCTCATCACAGCAGCAGGCCCCAGCGAAACAGGCCCCAACAGGCCCAGGGGCAGGGAAGACACTTTCATTACAGGACTCATGATGATAATGTAGTTTACTGTTTGACCAAATCATGGTTTTAGAAGCCCAAAAAATAGGACGTTTTGAGCGAGGTGACCATGTAATGAATGTTCAGCTCGCACTAATGCGACCAATGATACATTTTACTCACAGCCAAGTCAAAAGGTAGCAAAATGCGAGAAAATGGTSGCAGACCGGAGCCCTGCCCCATACCATAGCTATTGTAATCAAAGTTATGTCATAAGTAGTGGTCTGATAGGTTGCAGCAAGCTAACTAAGTAGCATTATCAATCTGTTATTACCTGAGCGTATATGTTGGAATGATGCGCTTTCAGATGTCTCTTGAGGTTGGTAGTGAGGTTGGTAGTATTTTTCCCTGTCAACGTTTCTCCCRTAGAAACGTTGCATTTGGTCTTGTTTGAATCAACACAATAAGTAAAGTGGCTCCAAACGTCGCCCCTTTTTCTACCGGGAGTTTGTGCYACCGGTTGCTGCCAGATTGGAGAACAATTGGAGGACAGAGAGGTGACTGGAGAATGACCTGTGCTTGGTTTCTCAAACGCGTTGTAGCACTATGATCATCTTAATTCCATTGAAAATAAATGGACGAAAGATGATCTGAGTGCTCAACCTGCTCTGAGACCAGATTGCAATGCTACAATGGTTTTGGGAAACCAGTGCCCTGGGCATGGTATTTATTTTCTACGCCATTGCAACATTGCAATGAGAAAGCCTTACAATTCTGTTAAGTCATGCATTATTTTGATTGGACCAAACAAATAACACTGGAAAGCTCTCAATCTCTAAAATACTTTGTTAGCAGATACGCTAGTTAGCATTGGCTCGCGAAACTACCTCTAACTTCCTTCATACTGGACACATAGACATAAAAAATGGTATCCATGAGTTCATCTCTGGGAAAATCCCAAAGTATGCCTTTAACAAATCACATAATAAGTTCCATGGACTCATTCTGTGTACAATAATAGTGGTTGACATTTTTATGACCACCCCATCTCTACCACACAACATACAATTATCTGTAAGGTTCCTGAATTGAGTAGTGAATTTCAAGCACAGCTTCAACCACAAAGATCAGGGATGTTTTTCAATGCCTTGCAAAGAAAGGCAACGATTGGTGGTTGCGTGTAAAAAAAAAAATATATATATACAGTATATACAGTATATATTTTTTAAAGCAGATGCTGAATGTCCCTTTGAGCATGATGAAGTTATTCATTAGGCTTTGGATGGTGTATCAATACACCTAGTCACTAGAAAAATACAGCCGTCATTCCCGAGAGGGGTCCAGCTGCGACATCATCTCTCAGAGCCCTACTGCTGTCAACCAATGACACGTCATCTCTCAGGAAAAGTGGGGGTTTCAAAAGGTGCCACTCAAGATGTCGTTTGTTTTATTGTTGCTAGCTAACGTTAGCTACATTAACTCATTAAAAATTAATACATTTTACAAAGTATTATTTATTATTGAAAATTTGAAATAATAATAATTGAAATATCAAGTCATAGTGGTTCTAGTAGTTATGGAATTCCGAGATTCTAGTGTTAAAAGACTACTTTTAAAATTCCCACTTCTCCATATATGGTTCCTTTTGAAATGCCCACTTCTCCTTATGGTTCCTTTTGAATGCCCACTCATTTCAAAACTTTCATAAGGCACTGTAAGTTCAGCAGGAACCTGGAATACAATATACAGTACATAGACATAAACAGTCACAAATACAATTTAAATAAGGGGCAACCCTTGACTTTTTCCACATTTTGTTGTGTTTTAAATTTGGAATTTTTGGTCAATGATCTACACAAAATACTCTGTCATGTCAAAGTGGAAGAAAAATTATAACATTTATGCACCTGGATTAATGGGATAGAAAATTATTTGAGGGGGGGGTCAAATAGCCCTCTTGAATATTGGGGGGGATATGTCCCCTCCTCTTATATGTCAACTGCTCCTATGGTGTGCCCTCTCTTCTCCTCCAGCATTGCTGCAACCTTAATAGATGCAGTCCGGGATAAGTGTAAAGGATGTGAAATGGCTAGCTAGTTAGCGGTGGTGCGAGCTAGCAGCCTGTCAGTCGGTTACGTCACTTGCTCTGAAACCTAGAAGTAGTGGTTCCCCTTGCTCTGCAAGAGCCGCGGCTTTTGTGGAGCGATGGGTAACGATGCTTCGTGGGTGACTGTTGTTGATGTGTGCAGAGGGTCCCTGGTTCGCGCCCGAGGTCGGGGCGAGGGGACGGTCTAAAGTTATACTGTTACATAAGCATGCGACATATGGACGTAACCTATGAAATGATTTTGGAATCTATAGAAATGCATTTATTAATCTCTACATTTGTTTTCGACAAGTACACTCTATTACAGAGACCTGAATGCATACTTTGAAATGATATTATGTGAACTGAAGATGAACATTAAAAAGTTGTTTTTGAATCCTGTCTGCTGTCATTGGCAGGCCTTCACATCGTCTACACTCGGGATGAGGTGGACATCATCCAGAATCTTATGTTCTACATCGAGGCTGCGTATAAAGTGGCAGTATGTAATTTTGTTTGACATGAGGTTGACGTTCAGTGTGTTTGCTGAGTGCTACGGTAGTCGCGTGTCTTTGATCTAAGAAGTATGGACCAGTTGTTACTCGGTTTGATTTTGTCTTGATTTTCCCAGGATTTTGGAATGTGGGAACGTGGGGACAAGACAAACCAGGGGATCCCGGAGATCAACGTCAGCTCAATCGGCATGGCGAAAGTAAGTTGTCTTTTACGCAACATGTACTGTATATCTGATATCTGTCGACTTCTTGGAATTATACTTATGGAACGCGGTTGATAGTACTGAGTAGGCACAAATCACGGACGCCAATAACACTCAGCCAATTATGTTTGACCTTCCATCTTTTCATCAACTAGCAACTTATGATAAATGTGACCTTTTACTGTGGGTGATACCAATGGGTATTATTTCAGTATCATAGTAATGTGTGCACACTAGCAAAGTGATTGTCATATTGACAACAGCCATCTATTTTCCTATGCGTGTCTGTAGGCTGCACTTGAGGCCCTGGATGGCCTCAATCTGTTTGGCGCCAAGGGGGGTCATGAATCTGTAGTCCATGCATTAGCTGATGACATTCAGCGCTGCACGGTAAGCCTTGTGATGACCATAGAGAGAGGACAGGAGCCCAAGCTCCCAGCGACATGTTTTCACTCACTTTCTCAAGTCTTTGAAGAAGATATTACTCTCTCCCTCCCCCCTTTCTCTCTCCCTTTTTATATGGTCAGTCGATCCTTAGTTCCATGTTGCCAAGAGCTTCCACGTCCAAAGAGGTGGATGCTGGGGTTCTGTCCATTATCTCGTACCCAGCGTTCGCTGTGGAAGACATTGACATCGTTAATATGACCAAGGAGGAAATAATTTCCAAGTTGCAGGTGAGGTTGTCCTCTACCGTTACATTCAGTGCTGTCCTTGTTTGGAGTTCATCTATTGAATATTTTGTGTTATATATTAGCCTTTTAATAGTCGGGTATTAACTGCCGAGGAGAGTACTGTATATGAAACGTGTGGCGTATTGGAATAGGAAGGTGATGACAGGGCCGGTCAGTGTGGTGTGCCGACATTCTCTGTCTGTCAGAGCAGAACACTGTAATGATGACTGTAGCATGAGAGCACTGCCCATATGGTCGATGTGTCATTAGCTGTCTCTCTATCTTTCCTCTTAGGGGAGATATGGATGCTGCAGGTTCCTCAGAGATGGACACAAAACCCCCAAAGAGGTGAAAATGATATTTCATATTTAAGGTTTTGCTTCTTTTGACTGGCCAAGATATCTACCCCCACAGCCTTCTCCTGATGAACGGATTCCTTTGTGTATTTTGATATATTGTGTACATGTTCATGTATCCTCCAGGACCCCAGTCGCATATATTATGAGTCATCTGAGCTGAAGCTCTTTGAGAATATTGAATGTGAGTGGCCACTTTTCTGGACTTACCTCATTCTGGATGGGATCTTCATCAACAGCCCTGAGCAGGTCAGTCAGGGGGGATGTGGACATACAATGGCCAACGGGTAATGGCTCCATTCGGAGACCGCATTCATTCGGTCTCGTGTGTGGGTTCTATTGTGATCAAGAGTTTGTCCTGTATCATCAGGTGCAAGAATACAGAGATGCCCTGGAGGCTATTATGATCAAACAGAAGGATGGCCTTAGCCTATTGCCTGAGCTCTATAGTGTCCCTGCAGACAAGGTGAGGGTCATACTCATCTAAATTCATTATCATAATAACTGAGTCCGCTTAGAATATACAGCAGGTAAAATTAGCACTGTGTGTGTTGTTTTATACAGGTAGACGAGGAGTATGTGAATCCCCATTCTGTAGAGAGAGTTCCCATGGGCAAGTTACCTCTGATGTGGGGACAGTCTCTGTACATACTGGGAAACCTGATGGCTGATGTAAGTTAATCTATTCACTGCTTTCGGTAACACTTTATTGGGATAGTCCATCTGTAGATGTTTTACAGACTAACAGTAACAATTCAACGAACTATCTACTAACCCTAGCTCTAACCCTAACCCTAACCATAACCTTAACCCTTATTCTAAGCTTAAACGTAACCCTTACCCCAACCCTAGCCCGAACCTTAACCCTTATTCTAACCCTAACCCTAACTGTAACCTTAGCAAGCGGTTGCTTATCAAGTTTGTTGACAGTATGTCCATCTGTAGAGCATCTATAGATGGAAAATCTGGACTATCCAAATAAAGTGTGACCCTGCTTTCCTTTTAATTACACTACACAGGGTTAGTCAAGAATGTTCATTATTGTTGAAAATGTGGCATTATTTCTCCTTGATGGATGAGGTGTTTACAGTACCCAAACAAAATGTAGAGCGCATTGAAATCAAAATGCAATGAACTACTGTGATCAACATTATTATTGTTGCGTTATATGGTACGTAATGCCCTTGTGACTCTCAGTGGTTATTTACTTTCTTTGCGAACAAAGTTTTATTTGTTATTTTTGTGTTGGAGTTGTTAATGGTCCATTTCAAATTCAAAGTTTATAAAAACCTGTACCCGTAGGCTGCCCAAAAAAATAAAATAATGTTTTTAAGAAATATATACAGATTTTAATAATAAATACTAAATTCTGTGTCCCATTCCCCGAACCCCACCCAGCCAATATGTCTCCATCCAACCCCCCCCACCTCCCACTCCCAGAAACCATGTTTCCCACCCCCCTATCAACTAGGGTTGCTCGTCAGTCAGAGGGTGAATGGCACACATACACAATCCACGTCTCAATTGTCTCAAGGCTTAAAAATCCTTTAACCTGTCTCCTCCCTTTCATCTACACTGATTTGAAGTGGATTTAAAAGTGACATCAATACGGGATCACAGCTTTTACCTGGATTCACCTGGTCAGTCTATGTGATGGAAAGAGCAGGTGTTCTTAATGTTTTGTACACTCAGTGTATATACAGTATATTGTTTGTATGCATGTGTTGGCCTTTATAGATTGTTTCTTTGTATGGTTTGGGATTTAGCTGAGATGATTATTTACAGAGTCAAGTATATTTGTCCAGGCCTCAGTTATTCCTTGACTAGCACCATTCATTCTCTCTGTTGATTATTCTGATGTTAGAGCTTCTAGTAACTGTATCCCCTGGTGAATTGGGGGAGGGTGAGGTGATTACCATCTAAGAGCCAACGTTTTTCACAGCTGTGCTGCCTACCAGCAGTAATCGTCTCTGATTGACTGAGAGATTCAAGGAGCTATCATCGTTAAGTAACATAATAGATGCAAGCATTGAATATTTATATTCATGCACTTCGAAATTATTTTTGTGACTTTGCCCCAGAAGCATTTAACTGCAGGTCACTCCCACGTCATATGAGGGAATGTGCCTGCCTTATTTAGGGGACAAAGTGAACAGTTGGGAGTTGGAGCCAATCTCATCGTAAAATGTTTCCTTGCTGTTAAATACAGTCTGTGAACAAATGTTAATGTATTTTTTGATCCTTTGTTTATAAATCCCATCATTGGATGGTTCGGTAGTTGGGTTTCCCAAGGGACTCCATAGGCCAGCATAGCTGATCTAAGTTGTAAATAAAGGAAAAATAATTTGCCTGGTAATGTGTATGTGTCTTTCAAATCTTGGAATTCTCTCAAGCCATTACTGTCCATGATATTGGCAAGGGTACAGATTCCACATTTGGACCACTGGGGGGGGGGGGGGGGGGGGGGGGGGGGGGGGGGGGGGGGTTGCAAATCAATCAATCAAATGTATTTGAAAGCCCTTTTTACATCAGCCGATGTCACAAACTGCTATACAGAAACGCAGCCTAAAACCCAAACAGCAAGCAATGCAGATGTAGAAGCACGGGTGGGAAAAACTCCCTAAACTGGCAGGAACCTAGGAAGAAACCTAGAGAGGAACGGGCTCTGAGGAGTGGCCAGTCCTCTTCTGGCTGTGCCGGGTGGGACTATAACAGTACATGGCCAGATGTTCAAACGTTCATAGATGACCAGCAGGGTCAAATAAAATAATCACAGGGGTTGTAGAGGGTGCAACAGGTCGCACCTCGGGAGTAAATGTCAGTTGGCTTTTCATAGCCGATCATTCAGAGTTAGAGACAGCAGGTGCGGCAGAGAGAGTCGAAAACAGCAAGTCTGGGACAAGGCAGTACATCAGTGAACAGGTCAGGGTTCCATAGCCGCAGGCAGAACAGTTGAAACTGGAGCGCAGACACGACCAGGGGACTGGGGACCGCAAGGATTCATCAGGCCAGGTAGTCCTGAGGCATGGTCCTAGGGCTCAGGTCCTCCGAGAGAAAGAGAGAGAATTAGAGGGAGCCTACTTAATTCACACAGGACACCGGATAAGACAGGAGAAATACTCCAGATATAACAGACTGACCCTAGCCCCCCGACACATAAACTATTACAGCATAATTACTGGAGGCTGAGACAGGAGGGGTCGGGAGACACTGTGACCCCGTCCGACTATACCCCCGGACAGGCCAACCAGGCAGGAATAACCCACCCACTTTGCCAAAGCACAGCCCACACCACTAGAGAGATATCTTCAAACACAACTTACTACCCTGAGACAAGGCCGAGTATAGCCCACGAAGATCTTCCCGACGCACGAACCCAAGGGGGGCGCCAACCAGGCCTTATTGTGAAATATTGGAGTATGAGCATCCATTTTTGATTGGGGCGAAATGGCTAGTGCTGGAAATACACGTTAAAGTTTTGGTACGGATAGGATGGTGTGTAATGCTAGTACCTGGAAATACACGTTAAGGTTTGGTACGGAGAAGATGGGGTGTAATGCTAGTACCTGGAAATACACGTTAAGGTTTGGTACGGAGAGATGGGGTGTAATGCTAGTACCTGGAAATACACGTTAAGGTTTGGTACGGAGAGGATGGGGTGTAATGCTAGTACCTGGAAATACACGTTAAGGTTTGGTACGGAGAGGATGGGGTGTAATGCTAGTACCTGAAATACACGTTAAGGTTTGGTACGGAGAGGATGGGGTGTAATGCTAGTACCTGGAAATACACGTTAAGGTTTGGTACGGAGAGGATGGGGTGTAATGCTAGTACCTGGAAATACACGTAAGGTTTGGTACGGAGAGGATGGGGTGTAATGCTAGTACCTGGAAATACACGTTAAGGTTTGGTACGGAGAGGATGGGGTGTAATGCTAGTACCTGGAAATACACGTTAAGGTTTGGTACGGATAGGATGGGGTGTAATGCAAGTTTGTTAATTTTATTCAGGCTCGCTTACCTTGCTATTTACATTTTGAAATAGCACTATGGATTTTATCCCAATAGCCGGAAGGGAGAGTATTTGGTTATTTCTAATAAATGTATACAACTGAAACTGACTATAAATACTCAATTGATTTCCTTGTCCTTTTTTAGGGTTTTTTAGCCCCAGGAGAGATTGATCCTCTGAACAGACGGTTGTCCACTGTATCCAAACCTGATGTTGTGGTTCAAGGTAAGAATGATCACACCAGGCAGACTGGAAGAAGAGCAGATATATTGACCTCAGCAGGAGAATACACATATTTGTAGTCATAATGTGTACAGTAGGTGACTGTAATAAATTGCAGTACAAAAGATGCCATTTGGAAGAGATTGTGCCTAATTGAGTCTCATAAATCCGCTACAGTGGTTCAAATAATACATTCTCTTGGTGTTAATTGTTTTAAATGACTTATATCATACACTAGAGACTCCTTGAGCTCTTGAGGCTCTTCAAACTAGACAAAATTGAAGTGTTCTTTATTGTCTGATTTGCTTTCAGTGTCCATCTTAGCTGAGACGGACCACATCAAACATCTGTTGATGAAACAAGGGATAGATGCTGAGACCTTGGAGGACTTCCATCCTATCAGAGTCCAGCCCTCCAGGGTGTTGAGCCACATCTATGCAAGGCTAGGTGAACTGAACACTACACCTAGAGATGCATTAAAAGGATAAAGATACAGCCTAATGCTTGTGCTAATAGCTTTTGTTGTTCATGATGTTAATTTGACCCCTTGGCTTTAAGAGCCCGTTTATGTGATGTGTAAGCCAGGTTTAGAAATATAATGTGTGCCATGATTGTCCCAATAACTCTTCATCGTGTTGGCCATGCAGGTCGCAACCAGAGACTAGGCCTCACTGGGAGACCATACAGGCGCATTGGCATTCTGGGGACATCAAAATTCTACATCATCCGTGACACCGTCTTCTCCTTCACCCCTCAGGTGAGATGAAGCCCTGTCAGGATATGTTGTCTGTTAGCTACCAGCTGTTGATTACACTCAACACTGACATCTCCCTGTCGCTCTTGTTATGTCCAGTTCATTGATCATCAGGAATTCTACTTGGCATTGGACAACCACATGATATTGGAGATGCTCCGTAATGACCTTTCCTACCTGGCTTCCCGCTGGAGAATTACCGGCTGTCCCACGGTCTCCTTCCCTATCTCATCCAATATGCTCAGTAAGTCACTTGACCTGACCACCGCCCCATCATGACTCTGCAGCCTAATCAAATAGTGTACCGTGCGTAACTTACTCCTAACAATCCACTCTCTGGGACTCTATTGCAGCTGATGACCACGAAGAGGTGGACCCTGCAGTACTAGCCGTTCTGAGAAAACTGCAAGATGGTTATTACGGAGGAGCGAGGTGAGGTGTTCCTGATAGAAGAATGGCTAGTTAGATCATGCGATTGAGTTCCACCGACTGGCCTATTAGAACGATCAACATCAGTGACAAAACCAGAAAAGGACATTTCCTAACGGGAAATGTGTGCGCTTGCTTGTCTTGAGGTATTTATGGTTGTGAAATAGTGGTAGTGGGTGGTGACGGCAGTAGTAGTGGTGGTGGTAGTAGTAATAGGGTTTTCATAGGCTATGTGTATGTTATAGTGCGTTATTTTAGGGTGGTTGGTAAGTGTGGAGTTATTATAGTGAACTAGTATAGTCGGCTAGTGTGAGTACTTAAGCTCTGAAAAATGTTTTAGTTTGAACATTCTGGTAGTTCTGTGGAGATGATTTCAGTTTAGAATGTTGAAGCCTTTATTTCGCCGTTGAAATAAATGGCGACGCAACAAGCTTTATAGGTTATAAAGTGTGAATTAAAGCAAAAAAGCTGTATTGGAGCAATCTAAGTTGAGTCGGTCTGCACATTTCAACATTGGGTTGGTGTTTGTCGTTTAAACGGATCTAGAGCAGTGGCGAATCTAACATTTACCTTTGAAGTCTTTGGAGCTTTTATGCAAATGTTGAATGGTTTATAGTTTAAAAAGCACAAATAATATCAACAATCTTTTGATAAGCAATATAAATTGGGTCAATATGTTGGTTTGGAGTTTGTAGCATAAATGGTTCAAGAGCAGGGGCAAATCCAAATCCATCATATTGTAGCCTATGGAGAGTTTATACTAATATAAAATGGTTGTAGTTGAAAAAGTATAATCAGTATAACAATTATTTTGACAAGCAATCAATTGTGATTAATTCAGCACATTTTAACATTGGTGTCGTGTCCACATTTACCATTGAAGTCTATGGAGCTTTTATGCAAATGAAAAATGGTTATAGTTGAAAAAGTATACATACAGTAGTATCAACACACTTTTGACAAGCAATGTAAGTTGTGTCCGTCTGCATATTTTAGAATTGGTTTAGTGTTTTTACCATAAACAGTTCAAGAACAGTGGCGAATCAAAATATTTTCCGTTGAAGCCTATGGAGCTTTTATGCTAATTTAAAAGGGGTATAGTTCAAGAAGTATACATAGAAAGCTGTACACAAGCGCCCTATTCCAGTTTTAAAGTTTGAATGGCGTTTGTGGCTTAAACGGTTAAAGACTAGTTACGACTGGAGTTTTTACCATTCGAACCAATGACCATTGAAATCCATTGGGAGTTATGCAAACATGGTTGTCGTGTGAAAACTATAAGTAGCATCAAAAAGTTGTTTTCAAGCATACTGAAGACAGTCCGCCTGCACACTTTAATGTTGTTTTGGTGTTGGTCGCTTTTACAGTTTCGGCACTACAGGTGGCAGCGGAAAGCAAATAATACGAGTGTCGGATTTTCAAAGTTGTTCTTGCTTTCAGCAGAAACACCTAATGACATTGGTTGCTCTTCCCCTCCTCATGCAGGATTCAGACAGGGAAACTGTCCAAGTTCATGAATACTTCCTGTTGCTCTCAACTGTCCTTCATGGACGATGGTGAGCAGGGTGGTGACTACAGTGGTCACCATGACAACCGTGTATGTGTGGTTACAATGCTGCTGGAGCTGTGCATGGCCTGACAGTGTAATGATGGTAGGGAGATGGGCTAGAGTGGGTAAAGCCTAGGAAAATGACTTTTGTCTCAGGCAAAACGTCGCAAGATCCTAAAGTTCGTCTCTAGCAGAAAATGTCCGCAAAAAAATAGGTTTACCTATTTTCACATTGCCGTAAACCTTTGTCAATACAACAACAACGCCTGTTTTGATTGTGTTACTTCCTTACCCTGTTGTCAATTCCCACACAACTAACCATCTTAAAATCTCCCTACCATCTCGTAAAGGAAACTGAATTCCTGGTTGTCTGTGACCTTTTTTTCTTACATTTTACATTTCTTCTGTATTACTGGAGTCTTCTTAGCTGACTGATAATAAGTCAGCTAACTGACAGTGTACTGGCTGGCTGCACGTGTCGCTCATTTTGTAAGCATGCGTATAGATTCCTTGAAAGATAATTTACGCGCGCGTGTGTCCCACTCTTTTCAGAGGTGGATGACCTGGCTCAGTATCTGGACCAGTTGCTGTCCATACCGAAGCACAGCGAAAAGATCAGCTCCCACAAAGGCGGTCTGAACCGCTTCCGGGCGTTGGCCAGAAAGACCCGTGAGATGGTCTCACTGGTGCACAAAGCACGGGAGCTCGACATCCACAGTAAGCTGCGTGCCTTCTACTCTATACTCTCTGTCGTTTGTGGAGGACTTATTTTCCCCTTTTCTTGAAATGTTGTTTCAGATAAACCATACACACACATGGTCACCATCTGGGTATCATGACAATGTTCCTCTGACCTCTCCCTCCACAGACGTGCACATGTACCTCCCTACCAAACTGTTTCGCTCCCGTCAGCCAAGCCTTCACCTGGTGGATGTAGATGGCAGTGTATGGCATTGTACCTTGTGAATGTCATCTCTGCGGAATTATTAACCAGTATGATGTTGTATCCACACAACACTGAGTTGTGCACCATGTTTCTGTCTCCCAGGGCTCCAATGCCACACCTCCAGCCCAGATGAATCTGCCCAGGGACACGACTGGAGCTATAGACTACCAGGCCCTGGTGCAGGTGCTGAAGCAGACCCAAAACCTTCAGGATCAGGCCGACATCCTCTACATTTTCTTCAAAGACAAGTAAGGACCCATTCTAAACCATAAATTCCCTATACCCAATGAGTGGTTGGTCTTGGTTTTGCTGGTCGATTCATACTAGCTAGGTAGATTCTGTAGCGATGGGCTGATTTGTGTTTGTCTGTGTGTGCGTGTGTGTGTCAGGGGTATGGACTGGGACACTAAGCTGCACGGTAAAGGCTCCACTGTTAGACGGCTGCTGAGCAGTCTGTATGACAAGGCTGGGAACCTGAAACACTGGGGCCTCGTCCGCATGATCTCTGGCATGCTCCGGAAGAAAGTGGAGGAGCTGGATGAGGTATCTATCCACTCACTGCCCATCTCACTGTCACACCACACCATTAATAGGACGGGTTACACTTGAACTTGGTGTCGGAAATTAGCCGCATAGCCACAGTAGGACACATTTCAAATCCATTCATAACGGTTTATCCTTCTTACTCATGTTGATTCATGCACGGTTATTTAGGTTAGCCAGCGTACATGGTTGATCAAATCTAAGTTCTTAAATGACAGGAAGTTAGTGCCACGTCTCAGGTGATCAGATATACCATTCCAATGTTTTTTTGACCTCTGAACTTTAGGTGTTTTGCTTTGTTGACAGGCCTGTTCAGATCTGCTGGCCCACCAGAAGCACCTGACAGTGGGTCTCCCCCCTGAGCCAAGGGAGAAGACCATTTCAGCGTGAGCTCACCGTCCTCATACCTTCACACACCTGGCACCCTCATGACAGTATTCAGCATATATTTTAGAACGCGACAAAATGGAGACAAGACAGAACCAAGCTCTGCTTTGTGAGTGATGTTGTCATTGTATCCACACAGCCCCATGCCCCCTGACAAGCTGGCAAAGCTAATTGATGTGGCCAGTGAAAATAATCTGACCATCGCCATTCTCACTCAGGTAGGGACGATATGAACGCTCGTTGCTCAGATATTCAAATTATAATTCTGAATGTAATGGTTACTACTAGTCCCAGCGGCATGTTAAGTGTTGATTTGTGCCTCAGCGTGCTGTAAACTGGTGTTTGTGTTCCCCCCTGCAGGAGATTATGGTGTTCCTGGCAATGTGTATCCGCACCCAGCCAAAACTCTTCAGTGAGATGTTCCGTCTCAGGATCGGACTGATCATCCAGGTCATGGCTACTGAGCTGGCCCAGTCTCTCAACTGCTCTGGTGCGCTGACATAGCACTAATGCTAGGGTTACAACCTTCAGATTGATCTTAATGACGGCTCCTTCCATTATGTTATACAGTATACGTTATACAGTATACGATGGCATGACCGCATTAGACGTTTGCGGACAGTCGGGCCCATTTGAAAGCAACCATCTCTATCATTTCTGTGTGATGTGTCTCTTTGAGATGTAAGGTCAGAGGAGGGAACATGTATAAATAAGAGTGTGTATTCTCTGTGCGTGTTCCAGGCGAGGAGGCCACTGAGTGTCTGATGAACATGAGCCCTTCAGAGCTAAAGAACCTCCTGCACCACATTCTCAGTGGGAAAGAGTTTGGGCTGATGAAGAGCGGTGAGTGACAATGGCTTCAATCACCGTTGATATTAGTAGCTGACTGGAGAGCTGCTCAAAACCAGCACGTACTCTACGTTTTCTCTGTTTCATCTTAATTGTATTTTGTCAAGTAGCCATTTGGCTGTGGTGTTCTTTATTTTAAGTGGATAATTGTTCCTACTGTATATTTGTAGTGCGTCCGGGCGCAACAGGTACAGACTCCATTGCCATCCAGGATATTTCGCCTAACTCTAAGAGTGTGGGCGGGAGCAAACATCTGAGTAAAGTGAGAAAGCTGGTAAGGACACTATACTGTGTTATGACTGCATACAGAAACGGTAATCATGACAGAGATCCAACAGCCTCCAACTGTATGGTGATCTATGTAATCAATACAGATATACCATTAAAGATGTACGAATGTGCACACTGATAGATTTGCCTTTTACTTGTGTTTTGCAGTCCTTATCAGTGCATTCCCTTGACATCGAGAACATTGAATCAGGGGTGAGTGGCTTGGGTCAGTGAGTACAGAAAGTAGAGATTGAGCATGCACATGTACAAGTATGGATATACACGGAGTGTACGAAACATTAGGAACACCTGCTCTTTCCGTGACAGACTGACCAGTTGAATCCAGGTGAAAGCTACCCTTACTGATGTCACCTGTTCAATCCACTTCAATCAGTGTATATGCCGTGAGACAATTGAGACATGGATTGTGTATGTGTGCCTTTCAGAGGGCGAATGGGCAAGACAAAAGATTGAAGTGCCTTTGAACGGGGTATGGCAGTAGGTGCCAGGTTCAAAATGATTGCCACCCTTGATAAAGATGCGCAAAAAAGACAGTGTAAATTATATAATGCAAATACTGAGCTATATTGTATGTAAAAAATAATATGTATTATTTTATACTAATACAATTGCTCAGTGAAAGAGATTTTGTTTTCAATACTCCAGCACCCTCCCCTTGCGAGGATGACGGCACTGAGCCTTTAAAAAAATGTTTTATGCGATAATAGAACACTTAAGGAGGGATCTTCGACCATTCCTCCATACAGAATCTTTCCGGATCCTTGACGTCCTTCGACTGCGCTTATGGACTTCCCTCTTCGATTCAAACCCCAGGTTTGAATTATTTACATAAGCAAAAACAAAAGACAACTTAACATTTACACACATTGATGACATCACACTTGCTCAGACCCACATCTTCCGACAGTATCCACACCCAATGTTGTTTCTAATGCTTGTAAGACTCTGCCCCATCTAACTTCAGATCATGTTGTTTGTCTTTTTCTGTCTGTATTTTTTTTTCAATATTTTAATAATAAAGCATTTGACCCTTCCATTCTCTTAACGTAAACCAGAGGTTTTCAAGGGGGTTCAAGTCCGGAGACAGATGGCAATTGCAAAATGTTGATTTTGTGGTCGAAGGACGTCAAGGATCTGGAAAGATTCTGTATGGAGGAATGGTCTGAGATCCCTCCCAAAGTGTTCTCTAATCTCATAAAACATTTTAGAAAAAGACTCTGTGTCTTTATCCTCACGAGGAGGGTTCGTTCTATAATACTCAAAACAGGGGTGCCAATAATTTGGACCCATTTTTTTTATTACCTGTTGAACAGAATCTCTTTCTCTGAGCAATTATATTAGTATAAAATAATATAATTTCCCTTTTTTTGCAAGCAAAATAGCTCAGTATTTGTATTATTTATTGTATACAGTGTTTTTTGCTCATCTTTATCAAGGGTGCCATTATTTTGTACCTTACTGTATATATGAATATATACAGAACTTCAGATCATGTTGTTTATTTTTTTCTGTCTGTATTTTTTCAATATTTTAATAATAAAACATTTGATCCTTCCATTCTCAGTCAAAGGTTTGGACCCACCTACTCAGTCAAAGGTTTTTCTTTATTTTTACTATTTTTACATTGTAGAATAATAGTGAAGACATCAAAACTATGAAATAACACATATGGAATCATGTAATAACCAAAGTGTTAAACAAATCAAAATATATTTTATATTTGAGATTCTTCAAAGTAGCCACCCTTTGCCTTGATGACAGCTTTGCACACTCTTGGCATTCTCTCAACCAGCTTCATGAGGTAGTCACCTGGAATGCATTTCAATTAACAGGTGTGCCTTGTTAAAAGTTAATTTGTGGAATTTCTTTCCTTCTTAATGTGTTTGAGACAATCAGTTGTTTTGTGACATGGTAGGGGTGGCTATTTGGTAAAAGACAAAGTCCATATTATGGCAAGAACAGCTCAAATAAGCAAAGAGTAATGACAGTCCATCATTACCTTAAGACATGAAGTTCAGTCAATAAGGAACATTTCAAGAACTTTGAAAGTTTCTTCAACTGCAGTCGCAAAAACCATCAAGCGCTATGATGAAACTGGCTCTCATGAGGACCGCCACAGGAAAGGAAGACCCAGAGTTACAGTGGGGCAAAAAAGTACTGCTGCAGAGGATAAGTTCATTAGAGTTAAAAGCCTTAGCATTTGCAGCCCAGAAAAAATGCTTCACAGACTTCAAATAACAGACAGATCTCAACATCAACTGTTCAGAGGAGACTGCGTGAATCAGGCCTTGATGGTTGTTTACCTTTCTGAAAAGAAACCACTACTAAAGGACACAAATAATAATAAGAGATTTGATTGGGCCAAGAAACACGAGCAATGGACATTAGACTGGGGGAAATCTGTCCTTTGGTCTGACGAGTCCAAATTTGCGATTTTTGGTTCCAACTGCCGTGAGACGCAGAGTAGTTGAACGGATGATCTCCGCATGTATGGTTCCCACCGTGAAGCATGGAGGAGGAAGTGTGATGGTGTGGGGGTGCTTTGCTGGTGACACTGTCTGTGATTTATTTAGAATTCAAGGCACACTTAACTACCATGGCTCCCACAGCATTCTGCAGCGATACACCATCCCATCTGGTTTGCACTTTCTGGGACTATAATAAATTTTTCAACAGGACTATGAACCAAAACACACCTCCAGGCTGTGTAAGAGCTATTTGACCAAGAAGGAGAGGGATGGAGTGCTGCAACAGATGACCTGGCCTCCACAATCACCCGACATCAACCCAATTGAGATGGTTTGGGATGAGTTGGACCGCAGAGTGAAGGAAAAGTAGCCAACAAGTGCTCAGTATATGTGGTAACTCTTTCAAGACTGTTTGATAAGCATTCCTCATGGAGCTGCTTGAGAGAATGCCAAAAGTGTGCAAAGCTGTCATCAAGGCAAATGGTGGCTACTTTGAAAAATATAAACTATATTTTGATTTAACACTTTTTGGTTACTACATGATTCCATATGTGTTATTTCATAGATTTGATGTCTTCACTATTATTTTACAATGTAGAAAATTGTTAAAAATAAATACAAACTTGATTGAGTAGGTGTGTCCAAACTTTTGACTGGTACTGTATATAACTTCTGGGATACAATACCACAAATATGTATTATGTGATAAACTCAAGTGGTTTTATACGATCTAACAATGAAGAGAAACCTTAACTATAATTATTTTCCCCTGGTATGCTCCAGCGGTACAGACTCCCATCCATCGAGTCATTGCAGAGTGCTACAGAAAAGATGGCAGTGAGAGACAGCCGCCATGGCCAGTGGTTACGTAGGAGACGTCTAGACGGAGCCCTTAACAGAGTCCCTGTTGGCTTCTACCAGAAGGTCTGGTCCATCCTCCAGAAGGTGAGATGCTGTGGGTGACGGGTACTGGTACTCTTTGCATAGTAGTCCAAACACTTTGTTCTAGCTGGTGCATGTATAATTAGCATCCACGAAACTTGTTTCTACCTGGTGCATAGTTGTAATTGTCCTACTTTCTTTTTCAGTGTGACGGTCTATCTATTGTGGGGTGCATTCTTCCAGCGTCAACCACAAGAGAGGTACGCCCTAAAAGATCTCCAGGCTGAGCCACATCAACTTCACGTTGCTCTGTGGAATACTCCTTCATCGAAATGATTTCATCTTCCTGTACACATTCAAGCACATGCTCACCACATGCTCACCTCTGAACCAGATTTCAATATCACACCACATGATGCACTGTCTATTTCCTATCCACCTCTCCTGGGGGGGTTGTTGATCACAGATGACCCCCGGTGAGATCAAGTTTGCGGTGCACGTGGAGACGGTGCTGAATCGCGTGCCCCGGCCAGAGTACCGCCAGCTGCTGGTGGAGGCCATACTGGTGCTCACCCTGTTGGCCGAGGTGGAGCTGGAGAGTATCGGCAGTGTCATCCATGTAGATAAGATAGTCCACATGGCCAGTGAAATGTTCTACCACGACCAGGTCAGTCAGTGGCCATACGGTAATCTCACCTCTGCTGGCGAAACAGACCGCTGTTCTTTCAGCATTGATTTTCACAGTGGAACATATTGTTATTTATTTGACATTGTTTATTGTGCTTGTTATTCAGTTCCATTTACTATTCTTTTAATATTTATATATTCATTTACTATTTATGTATTTACTACTATTCAGTTACATTTCCTGTAAACCCCCACATGTTAAAGGACAGTAAATAGCACAACGGGCAGTCTTTGCAATGTCATCCTTACATTGTGTCCATATTCCCCTCCTCTGCAGAAAGTGCTGGGGGCTGACGACAACCTTCTGGAGAAAGATCACTCCAACGGGATCTGCAGGCTGCTGTATGACAGCGCCCCTAGTGGCCGCTACGGCACTATGACCTACCTCTGTAAAGCTGTGTGCACCTACGTCCAGGACTTCTTGCCAAGCGGTGCATGTGCCATCCAATGAGCTTCTATTCGTCTGGGCCCTCCAATTAGCTAACAGCAACACATACTGTAGTAGGGCTCAGAACCTGAGAAAGGCTGATTTTTATCTAGTCACTCGACCTTTTCATCATGGAGGTTCATTTGTTTTGATATATCACATATCCAATCGCTGTGAGGGGTCCCAGTATTTTAAATACAAACTTCCTCTGATAATATGGCAGATTATTCTCAGAAAAATGCATGAAGCTAGGTTTCCAGACTCGTTATTCACAGCAGGTAGATATTTCTTACCATAAAGATGGTGCACTGTGATTCTACGTCAGAGTGAGCGATTGTTGCAATACTAGTGGTAGTGCTGCTTTTGAAAATGATCATTTTCCTATTGTGTTTTTGTGACAGGTGTACTGTATGGATCTCTGATTAATACAGTGTAGTGGCAATCTTCATCTTGTACACTTTGTGAGTGACAGTGCTTCAAGGCTCTCTCATAGTCAACTCATATGATCCAATCGGACAATTATTCATGAGTGTGAATGATGCTTTAACCTGCCGATGTTAGCTGTCAAGGTGATTATCTGTATATCCAATAGAAACATGCATTGCACATCTAACCAACAAGCTGTCTCTACCAACAAGCTGTCACTGGTGAAAGATACAGAGGCTACAGTGAGCAGCAAGATGAGGACCGCTGCAAAATAACGACATAAAACCTGAGCAACATATGACATTTTATTCAATTGTCTTCCAAAAACAACAACCTCTGCATTTAAAAAGAAAAAAACAATTGTTTATAACAATGTAATTTAGCATTGACAATACAGTGTATTATGTGTTATCAATCCATTTGATGTACAAAAAGAAATGAAAAATCAAAAAAGGTATGGACCCTCACTTCCAAAACAGGACATCCTGGACAATGCTTCGTTTCATCACAGGGGGAAAAATGACCGTTTTCAGATGGGCAATATGGAGTAGAACACGGTAAACAATAGATAGGTATACTGTGCTCATATTGTGAAATATGCATAAATGTATATTATACATAGCCAGAGTACATCAGGCAAAAAGTGACAATGCATGTTGACATCTTTCGGTGGCTAAAAGATAAGGGAGCGAGATTTTCCACTGCGGGCRTAAAGGAAGATTACCAATATTGGCCGAGAATGACGTGATCTAATGGAAGAGGGACAAGACTTTTTGTAAGTCGCTCTGGATAAGAGCGTCTGCTAAATGACTTAAATGTAAATGTAAGACTGAACACACTTAGAGAAATCCAAAAACGTTGGCAGAGTACTCAAACAAARAAATAGCAAGCGTTCAACAAAATGTATTGAAAGTAGCAACGCTTTCACAAGGAGGGGTTTACAAGACTTGAATGTCGAGCTAGCTAGGCGATGCATAGCCTTAATATTCATGTTGTTTCACAAATGTGTGGTCTCGTAACTGAATAGATATTTGATAAGAGCTTTGAATTGCATTTCAAATGCAAAACAGACACACAGTTATATCTGGTGGGACACACACATTTATGAACGCTAATGGACGCTTATGTAAAGAGGTAAGTCAAAATCTCATGGAGAAATTCAGAAACATTTGCAAACACACCGGTAAGTGAAATTTCACATATGATCATGCTCTTTACCGGGCACACAAGTCAATAAAAAGACAACACTAATCATGCAAAAAGACTTGTCGCTGAAATCAAATTCCTCCAAATTGGATATCAGCAATGTGACCTCGAGAAAAAGCTGCGCTTGATGACTTTGGTGCAAAATGTTCCTGTACGGAGAGGACAGTGTCCACTGCCACAATGAAGACACTCTTGGTAGACCAGATGTGATACTGTTGAACCCAACCCCCATCCCTCATCAAGATACACACAAACGTACACCCCATGACACCGCCAAGCACAATGACCCCACCACAGACACAGCAATAACAACCCATGTCTCCCAATGGGCTATCACTTACAGAGCACATGTCAAAAGACATACAAGCGTATATACAGAGGACAGCGTAACAGTCAGAATTGGTCTATGGGACTGCATGAACTTGCATAAAAGCATTCAATTGACACAGATGACATTGAGACAGAGTTACGTTTCAAAGAACATCTACAAAATATGGGCTGGTCACAGGGCATCAGAATGCGGTAGTCTTGACAGAGCCAATGATTAGCAGAATGAGAGGCTCTACAGCAATCTAAAAGACGACGGACTTGTATTGAGACACGTTACGACACTTGCCTACTCATTGCTAAATACACACTACCAGATGGCCTGGATGACTTCAGTGACCCCACTGACCTCTTAGGACCAGAAGCTGGGAGGCCTCGTTGAGGAACACTACCCTGTTTATCTCACTGGGAAGGCATGGACATATAGAAACACAATCAATAGAAAACAAGGATTTCCCAGCCCCTTTGACTGTACATCCCAGCAATGGTTTTAGTTTTGTGCAGTAAAACGCTCGCCCCCTCCGGGGTTTGTGCTATATATGCCGTCTGTCTGTCACCGTTACGTACGCCGGGGAGTTTCTGACAGACATGACCCTCGATCACATTTACAGATCTCTCTACTTCCTCCTCACTTGTCCTCTGCCCTCCGGCCCAAAAAAATTGGCCCAGGTCAGCAAGCTAGGCTCTCTCTGGGGCTGGAGTTACAACGTGGCACATAGTTGCTGACTTACTGGAGCGATTGTCAGTTTCACTGTCTCGCGAAGCAGAGTCTCCGAAACAAGCTCCTCAACAAACATTCTCCCGGGGTTGGTGAGGAGCCACACCACAACAAACTGCCACTCAGAAACACAACAACGACGCATGCGACGACTCACTGGGCATCGGCCTGGGGGCGATACGAGAAGAAACACAAAGAACACTCTCCCAACGTTTACTCACTGACATGGGGCGAGACTGGTAGGACCATTACAAGGACGGCGTATCTGTTTCAAAGAGCAGAATCGAATGAGATGCCGGGAAGTTCCACGCACCGTTGTGGTAGCTAAAGGAACATGGATCACATATAAAAACAACCTGAAATAGCATCGAGCAGAACGAACAACGGGTGGCACGGCAGAGGCAGAATGTGTCATGACTTACGACGGTTCCGTATGAACTTGAGTGGGCCTTCTTCATTTCTTTCATAGGAGTACACCGTAGGTCTATGTAGGCACGGAGCACACCATTTAAAACTAGTACAGTGGGCAGCCCTCGCCACACAGACCATAGCTTTCACAGGAACCTACGAAAACATGACACAATAGCTTCTGTACATTTAGATCCGAGGGCACCGCAAATGAACACACAGACAGATATACTGTACATGCACACACGTACACAAACCACGTGTCTCCAAGCCATTTGTCCAATGTCTGACTAGAACTGGTTGTGAAACCAAAAAAATTGGAATGAATACGGAGCCGACTCCAAAATGTTTGGTGAACATTGATTGAAATGCATGAAAACGGTGGCTACCGCAACTCTGACGTGAACATTGGAGAGAAAAGACGTAGGAGTTCTGTAGTGTTTTGTATGAGATCCTAATTGGACAATGCGTATGTACACCCTTGGCAAAGTTCACATTGATTAAAGTGCGTGCAAACTATCAGAGAAAGAGATGTCCATTGACACTGACGGATGGGGGGGGGGACGGGCAGTCGTCTAGAATTCGCTGCAAAGGGGCCAAGCTCCAAACTGGAATGCAGCCGTCGTCATAGCATGGGTTCAAACAGGCGGAACGATACCCGTTGAGATGAGCAAATCAAATACAGAATGAATGTGAGCTGTGACTTGTCAAAGGACTTAGATGGGACTCTTATATCAGCCATGATGCAGAATGTAACAGAGGTTCCATCCCACAGAGAGGCCACTGAAAGAGCACCGACACCAACACATCACCAGTCTGTCTCCACCGCCGTCTTCTGCTCCTTTCTCTCTTCCATCTCGCGTTGCATTTGGTTCTGGTTGGTTTTGTCTCTCTGCTTTACTGTCATGGTAAGATACTCCCGGTCCTACATGAAGTGCATCTGCATAGGAAAATACGCCTGTTACGGTTTAATAATATCCGTCTAGTTTTAAAAGGCTTGAGATTGTGGATTATAAATATCTCAGTAAAAGAAAAACGGGTACTGTAATACAAAAGGTTTCATAGTAACAAGATCTTAAAGAATTCCAGAACCTACTGGTAAACAAACAGTAATTAGCATTGACAAATGAAGTATTAAACAGTAACTGATACAATATAAAGCAGCAAAGACAGCATTACAATTACAATCCTACTTAGGAACTGATGCCTTGAATCATGATTCACATGCCAGAAGTGGTTGGGGAATGGACAGTGAAGAGTGGACAGTGAAGAGTGGACAGTGAAGAATGGACAGGGAGGAGTGGACAGGGAGGAGTGGACAGTGGACAGTGAAGAGTGGACTGGGAGGAGTGGACAGTGAAGAGTGGACAGGGAGGAGTGGACAGTGAAGAGTGGACAGTGAGGAGTGGACAGTGGACAGTGAGGAGTGGACAGTGGACAGTGAGGGGTAGACAGTGAGGAGTAGACAGTGAGGAGTGGAAGGTGAGGAGTGAAGGTGTGGAGTAGACAGTGAGGAGTAGAACAGTGGTGGAGTGGACAAGTGGACAGTGAGGGGTAGACAGTGAGGAGTAGACAGTGAGGAGTGGGAACAGTGAGGAGTAGACAGTGAGGAGTAGACAGTAGACAGTGAGGAGTGGACAGTGAGGAGTGACAGTAGACAGTGAGGAGTGGACAGTAGACAGTGAGGAGTGGACAGAAGACAGTGAGGAGTGGACAGTAGACAGTGGAGGAGTAGACAGTGAGGAGTGGACAGTGAGGAGTAGACAGTGAAAGGAGTAGACAGTAGACAGTGGAGGAGTGACAGTAGACGTGAGGAGTAACAGTGAGGAGTAAGACAGTGAGGAGTGGACAGTAGACAGTGAGGAGTGGACAGTAGACAGTGAGGAGTGGACAGTGGAATTACCTGGGCTCCTGGCATGGGAGCGAATGGATTGGTGTGCCGAAGGACAGGTTGGTTGTACATCATATGCTGTGGTGCCATCATAGGGACTCCACCCATCTGCCCCATCTGATGAGGAGGCATCTACAACAGGGAGAGAGATGAAATGTAAACTGGGTGGTCAATGGTCTTGGTGTGCAGATCCCCCCTCAGACCCGACCTCATATTGGTATTGTTATTTTACATTGTGTGACGTTTTGTTCGATTTTTTACTTGAGTTTATTCAAGTTTATTTTCTTAACTCTTTTTCTTGGTTAATAAGTAAGCATTTCAGGGTAAGGTCTACTACACCTGTTGTATTTGACGCGTGTGACAAATACAATTTGATGTGATTGTTTGACCTGGGTACTGTACCACGGTGCAGATCATTCCTTACCATTCCATAAACAGGCACTTGAGGTGTCGTCATAGGAAAAGCCACTGGAGCCGGAGCCTACGGAGAGAAAGGGCGAAACGGAAAAATGAAAGACCAGTAGAACACACTGAGGAATGTACTTCTGGAAAAATGCAGTGACTCCCTCTACAGAGAGTCATGTACTTACATAGCCAGTATAGATCATTCCATTCTGCAGCAGGGTTGAGGAAACGAGGAGGAGCGAACGAGGCAAACGGAGATAGGAACGGATGGCGGATTAATTCAGTGGGGATTTTACGAGAGAAGACGGGGGGAAAAACGAAATGAAAAGAGGAGAGAAATAATTAGAGAGCAAACGAATTCAAATAGACAGAGGGCAAATGAGAATCGCCAGCGCCTGTGAAGAGCCGCAATAACCACTTCCATTTTTCGAAGATGTGATTTTCAGACAATCATAGAGTTTCTAATGTGTGCTACTAGATTTCATGAGAAAACCGAACGCTACCTTCTGCATTGCTGGCATGTCCTCAGTAATATATTTGGTGAGCGTGACCAGGCGTGTATGTCTCACCATTTGTGGTATGGGCATAGGCTGAGGAACCATGGGGGCATGATGGTTCCAGTTGGGGGTGGTGCACATGGTTTTGGACTGCCAGTGAGTCCCTCCCGTGGGCTTCTTCTCTACCAGCTGGGTCCACTGAAGCTCTGGCCTGATGGACAAACACAGGATTCAAATACACCCCACAGCATTAGCGCAAGACAGATTAGATCAGGATTCATAACTGCTTGGATGAACAGCTACATCCCAATATATTACTGTAGGTGCTCTCAGCTCCTTTTCAAATATCATATACTCACTTTTTGGCTGGTGTTYCTCCGAACTGCAAGTCTGGAAAATGAGCGGTTAAGATATGTTACATGTTCAGATGCTGTTACAGAGCATTACTGTGTATGACCATTTTATGACTCCTGAAAAATGTTATAATATGCAAAGCTACATGTCAAATAGAGGGAAAAAGAGAGACTCACTGCCAACAAGGTTGGCTAAGGAGGAGTCCAGGTCAGTGGGCATCATTTTCCCCCCAGACTGCAGTGGTATCCCAGGGCTGTGGATGTGTGTGGGCTGAGCTGGCTTCAACAGGTCCCCTGGGAGCCCCAAACCTGAGGACAGAGACATACAGGGAGAAAGAGTCAGGCTCCAGGTCTCAAAGGGAGAGAGAGTCAGGCCAGCCAGCCAGCCAGCCAGCCAGCCCATCTAACCAGTGGTATTCAAAGTAGGGGTCACGACCCCAACTGCAGTGGGGTAGCCAAAATTAGGAACCAAAAATTAAGAGTACAGATTATTTTTTGGGAAGATATACAAATGTTTTTTGAGGAAGATAATTTGAAAGATATAATTGTATTGAGTAAATGTCTTTATTGGTTTTATTTTCATTTGACGAGAAAATAAATTCATTTTAAGGTCATTTGTTGATTTAAAAATCTAAATGTATCGATTTTAAGGTTGCATCATCGGATTTGGGGTGGCTTCGAGTTGCAAGAAATTATTGGAGGAAAAAAATAGGATCCCCGCTGAGAAGGGTTGAATAGCCCTGATCTAACGTTATCGCTGTGCTCCCCATACTATACTGTCTTTAGTCATCCTATTTAGCTGAGGCTAGCCTGCCTAAGTATGCTGCAGAGCTGTCTGACGAAATCAATTGACTAGTTATTCAAGGTAGATAACGCATACTTTCACGAACTGTCTCTGTTCCGCTCTCAGGCGGTCTATGTGTATCCTAATTTAGCAGGGGGGAAAGTGTATCCGTCTCTGTCTGAACCGGAAAAAACAGGTGCAATGGATTATTGTAATTGCAGTTAATTACCACATTTTGGCGATGAAATAAGTTTAATATTTGCTTCATGAAAACTACAACTCCCTTCAGCCCAGCGTCGCACGTAGTTCTTGACATTATTTCTCTCGTGAATGATTTGATTTCGCTCTAGAGAAACCGCGCACTGGGCTCACAAAAAAAACACAACTCAATGGAATTCAAGTAATAGTACTGACATCGGTCAATTAGTTGTTTAACAGACCTGCCAACCCTGTCCAACTTTTTAGTGCAAATCTAGTGCAAATGCATTTTTAGGAGCATTGCCTCTATAGCTAATGCCGGACACTCATTTGGTAGGCATCATCGCGCATTCTTCTAAACCCCCGACTCCATTTAACGCCAAGATGTTTATATTTATTTTTGATTATACTTTTGTAATGCGCATTTTGTGACGTGGATCATAATTACAGTCAGTCTATCCGATTGCGTGATCCTCGTAATGTTACTTGGAAAATACAACTAACGGGACGCGGAATTAAATGTATATATATTGTAATGACCTGACTAGATCATAAATGAACAATTGTCCAGACAGAGGCTTGAGTTTGCGAATTGACGGTTTATTAAACCAACTTTACACAGGCTACTGTTTGGGCCGTAGCACACGCCAAATAGATGACAGATAACCCACAAGCCAATCGTGACCTTCTCTTGTGAAGCCCAGACGTAAGAGAGAGAGAACAAAGGCTGAACCTGGTCTTAACTTCCAATGCTCCACCCCCCTGCCCAACCCCCCTCCACGCCACTCCGCCAACCACCAGGATGCCCGGCATCAGAACATTCCAGGCATTCCCGTGATTGGCAGATAGCAGGTTGATTGACATGTCGGACCCCGCGAACACCGGGTACTGGTCAGTACAACACAACCACCTCCTAGCCTAACACATAACACACAGCTGTCTGTGCGGGTCGCTACAATATATATATATCACACTCGCACAAATGCGACCAGTTATTTTTCGTATTTGTATTGCATTTCTTTCACTAGCAAATGCGAGTGAACTGCAGGCACTTTAGAGCCCACTGAATGTCCATCTTATGTTCGCTAAAGTTAGCTTGAAACAATTCGTGTTTACCTTTCCACAACACACGGAATCGAAAAGGGATTTGTCCATGTGTTTACCTACAGCTGACAGTCGGCAAACTCAGCATCACAACAAACAACAGGAGGGGCAGACGCCGGGTAGCTGTGTCGAATAATGATGTATTAATCTCCATGTCTGTTGAAACAAACTCCATACATGTCTGTGTGTTGCAGCTCGAGAATCGGGATGTTAGATTTACTCAGTGGATATTTTTTTTATTAAAATATAGATTTTGTTTTTTAAATCAGGCCCTATTAATTTCTGCATACTTTTAACTCGGATCTCGTACCTGCACACATGGACAGAGAATTGCGTAGTTGGTACGCTAAATGCTTGCATGTTGGCAGGTCTGGTTAATAACCCCAACAAACAAACAAACAAAAATGGTTAATCGCTCAGCACTAGGTCTGGGTCACACAGGGAGAGACAGTCAAAGTCAGTCTCAGGTCACAGTGAGAGAAGGAAAGAGAGAGAGAGGGTCAGGCTGCAGGTTACACAGGGAGGGAGAGAAAGAAAGTGAGTGAGTGAAAGAGAGTCAGGCTGTAGGTTACACAGGGAGAGAGAGAGAGAGT
>NC_036863.1:41339651-41397987 GCF_002910315.2 Salvelinus sp. IW2-2015 | reverse complement strand
CTTTCAGGTTATGTCGATATAGGACTCGTTTTACTGTGGACATAGATACTTTTGTACCTGTTTCCTCCAGCATCTTCACAAGGTCCTTTGCTGTTGTTCTGGGATTGATTTGCACTTTTCGCACCAAAGTACGTTCATCTCTAGGACACAGAACGCGTCTCCTTCCTGAGCGGTATGACAGCTGCGTGGTCCCATGGTGTTTATACTTGCGTACTATTGTTTATACAGATGAACGTGGTACCTTCGGGTGTTTGGAAATTGCTCCCAAGGAACCAGACTTGTGGAGTTTTTTTTTTCTGAGGTCTTGGCTGATTTATTWTTTWTTTTCCCATGATGTCAAGCAAAAAGGCACTGAGTTTGAAGGTAGGCCTTGAAATACATCCAATTGACATCCAATGTACACCTTTTTTTGTCAACATACTATTTTCAGAGCTCACCATAGTGTGTGGACCACTTTAAGAGGAACAAATCATTTTCAACCAGCTCTTCTTCAAATCCACCCACGTCCTCTCTCCATTTTCCCTGCCAGAGAGAGCACCCCCGCAAGCAGCCTTTACCTTATACAGGGGTCCTTCTAGAATCCACACGCAACCTCACTCCTGCCCCCTCTTTTCTATTGCTAGCCTACATCGAACACCTAACAATTCAGAGTTAGACAAAAAGCAGTATCAGAAACATTTTAGAATATTGTTCAAATTTAACATTGTTAACATTGTTAAAGGAGTATTCCCTGATTAGCAACGGTCCGTAGGCGTATGTATATCGGCATAAAAGTGTTAGCCAATCTCTTGCTTGGAAGTATATACTGTGCTGGACAATTATTTATTCTGACAGCATGTTGTTTTCCTGTGGGGTTTAGGAGCAGCTGTCTATGGCACCCTGTCTGTGTCCCCAACTGCTCAGTGATATGTTGATTTGGAGGCTTTACATCCTGGTCAGTCATGATCTTGCACTTCATGATGCTCCTTTTTCATAACCATGGTCCTCCAAATATAGTTTTTCATTGTAGAGTTGAATRAGCTCTTCCTTTTAAAATGGGAATCTTATTGTTTGAACTGCATATTGCCCCTTTAAAGACACTCCCTAACCTTCACTACCATCGGCAATAATCTATCACTGCAGGCTAAATGTATCTATGTGAATAGCACACTGTAACTTAATAACTGACAATTCATTTACAGTTGCAATCACCTGACCTGATGGTCAAAACAAAAACTGCTGTCATATTTACAGTAACTTGCAGCAGTGCAAAATGTGTATTATTCAAAGGCAAATACAGAAGTATGCAATTTACTTCAACTTTAATCATATTAATGTTATTTTCAGTAACTCGTACATTTTTTACAACTTTGATTCAACCCGCCTACATAACTTCTCTTGAGGGAAAAACAGGTGACTTCTTCCCACTGATTCAATATCATTCCTAAGCCTACATCCGACCACAGAAGCCGATAACCTATACGTGATCTGATCCAGACTGGAAACCTCGACTGTCAGAACCAGCCATGGGAGTTTAGGCGGCCATACCTGGGCACACAGCTTGGAGATGAGCGATCAATTTCCCAGGTCGCATACAGGTTCATCTGAACCGGACGGTTCGGGACGATCGTGACGGTCTTGTACGGCTGCATATGTGGAGATGGTGTGCCCCCAGTCCGTGGGAGACCCCCTCTCTCCGACATACTGGAGGTGTTTTGGATGTGGAAGAAAATACCTTCTGTCATTCAGCTTCCTGACTTGTGCATACGGATATGTTCATCATACCCCGAAGCTTCAAATTGCGCTTTCATATCCACATAATTCCATGCCTTCTTGCTTGCATTTCATGCTTTTCTGTTCTGCAGTCCACAGTTGATGTGATATGCTCACAAGTGCGATGTTTTTATTAGCAGGAAGCGGAACTTGCCCTCTAGGGAGCACAAGAGAATAGCTACGCCTCTCGTTAAAGACGCACTCTTTACTAGTACAATCTCTCAACAATAATAATGTCAGAGCGTCACAGCAGGTGCATACGGTATGTTGTGTGCGTGCTCGCTCGCTCTCTCCCTCTCGCTCTCTGTCCCACCCACACACAGTGATTGAGTGCTATTATTGTAACGCGAGCCTCTCAGAGCTGCCATCCACACTATAGGGAGAGGAGGCATGGTACCAGCAGAGTGGTCCCTTGGAGCATCAGGGTATCCTACTCATTATTACACTGAACAAAAAATACAAAGGCAACATGCAACAATTTCAAAGATTTTACTGAGTTACAGTTCATATAAGGAAATAAGTCGATTGAAACACATTCATTAGGCCCTAATCTATGGGTTTGACATGACTGGGAATACAGATATGCATCTGTTGGTCACAGATACCTTAAAAAAAAGGTAGAGGTGTGGATCAGAAAACCAGTCAGTATCTGCTGTGACCACCATTCGCCTCATGCAGCGCCACCTATCTCCTTTGTGTAGAGTTGATCAGGCTGTTGATTGTGGGCTGTGGGATGTTGTCACACTCCTCTTCAATGGCTGTGCGGAGTTGCTGGATATAGGTGGAAACTGGAACACGTTGTCATACGTGTCGATCCAGAGCATCCCAAACATGCTCAATGGGTGACATGTCTGGTAAGTATGTTGAAGAACTGGGACATTTTCAGCTTCTAGGAATCATGTACAGATCCTTGCGACATGGGGCCGTGCATTATCATGCTGAAACATGGGGTGATGGCGGCAGACGAATGGCACCACAATGGGCCTCAGGATCTCGTCATGGTATCTCTGTGCATGTAAATTGCCATTGATAAAATGCAATTGTGTTCATTGTCCGTAGCTTATGCGTGCCCATACCATAACCAAAYCGCCACCATGGGGCACTCTGTACATAACAGCAAACCGCTCGCCCACACGACGCCATACACGTGGTCTATGGTTGTGAGGCCGGATGGATTGGGGAGCCTGGCCCAACCAAGTTTGTCCCCACAAAAGGGCTTTATTACAGACAGAAATACTCCTCAGTTTCATCAGCTGTCCAGGTGGCTGGTCTCAGACGATCCTGCAGGTGAAGAAGCCAGATGTGGAGGTCCTGGGCTGGCTTGGTTACACATGGTCTGCGGTTGTGAGGCCGGTTGGACGTACCAAATTCTCTAAAACGACGTAGGAGGCAGCTTGCGGTAGAGAAATTAACATTAAATTCTCTGGCAACAGCTCTGGTTGACATTTCTGCATTCAGCATGCTAATTGCACGCTCCCTMAAAACYTGAGACAWCTGTGGCATTGTGTTGTGKGACAAAACTGCACATTTTAGAGTGGCCTTTTATTGTCCCCAGTACAAGGTGCACCTGTGTAATGATCATGCTGTTTAATCAGCTTCTTGATATGCCACACCTGTCACGTGGCTGGATTATCTTGGCAAATGAGAAATGCTCAGTAACAGGGATGTAAATACATTGGTGCACAAAATTTGAGAGAAATATGTTTTCTGTGCGTATGGAACATTTCTTGGATCTTTTATTTTAGCTCATGAAACATGGGACCAACACTTTACATGTTGCGTTTATATTTTTGTTCAGTGTATATCTCTTGCAATGCTCAAAATGACAGTAGATGTCTTATTACCTAGAGCTGCTATTGAGTTACATGCCATTTGTTCTACTTTGTTACCATTGTGCTCTGGGGTTACATTGTGCAACCTGAGACCGGGAGATGCAAGATAACACACCTGCAGACAATATTCCCATGTTGCATTTACATTTTTGTTCAGTGTAGTTGTATACTCTGACCTTAAAGGGAAATTTCAAAATTGCTCTACGTCATATTCATGGTAGATGCAAGATAACACACCTGCATACAATATTAACTGGAATGACAAACCTGTTGACTCTGGTTCCTGCAGCTATTTTTTAACTCGAACGTGTAATGGATAAGGTATATGTTATGGTCTAGAAAGAGATATCTAAATAGATGGTAAAGTAATTGTTAGTTTGACAGGCTGGCTCGAGAGTAAAAAACGAGTGTTGATAAAAAAGTCACCTTGTCAGAGAGTGATTTACACGGTTATCAAAACATCACGTCAGGGTACGCCTACACGAAACACAGCCCTTATTTTAAGTGTTTCTAAACTCCTCTATGGGAAAAACGATTAGAACCATTTCCCTGTTTAACCGCTAGATTTAATGGGTATTATGACTCATACAGTGGTACTTTATAGGCTACCTTGAAAATCASACATTTCCTCTTCAAGGCTATTTGGTCCTTGAAAAGTCCTTGAAGTTATGGTAGCCGATTTAGAAGTGCTAATGCTCCAATATACTGTAACATTCTGTTATTTCATTTCTATTCCATTTTTATGAGATGTAACCGCTTTCGTTTGTTTTCCTGCCTTTTCAATTGACAGGGGTTGCGCTAATTTGTCGCTTTTGTTGCGATAAAACCATGTGCAGTTATGAGCTGCAAGACAACATCGAATGTTGGCTTCAACTTGGTTTTCCATTCAAAGCGTTCCATTAGAAATGGAACCCGTTTTTTCCTCGATTTCATGTTTTAAAACATGATACAATAAATCCCCGAAATAACTCTTCATCTCAAATGGCGAGACTGACTAGCTGCAGTACCACATTGACAGACTTTATTAGGGAGTTCACACTATTTATAATRAGGGTTAAATTGAGAAAATCGGACCTCTCTGAAATTAAAATGGATGGCCCTCCCTTTAGCAAAATATATTTGATCTAACCCCCACCCCCGAAAAAAAACAAGTGACCCAAAACAATAATTAAAACAAAGTGGATAGCTGAGAACACTACTGTCTACCCTTTAGACAKAACCTTATATATGCAGTTTTATAAATTGTTCTTCATCCTGTCAGCATTACATGGCAACGCAGCAATTTTGATATTGCACAGGGCCAGAAGGTTGTGGTTTCACAGACCACCGTGGACTATCATCGTGTTTGCAGGGCCGAGAAAAAATGGCCTTATATAAACTTTTCATGCAATGCTACATCATTTTACATATTAGCGGAATCTTATTTAATACCACACACATTACCGGAATGACAGGCTAAGAATGGACAGAGAGATGGGCCTATGTGTTCATCTTATCATATTTCTCCAATGCCAAATCAGTGTGTCTTGTTCGCAATGAAACTGACACTGTTAGCAAATTATTAAAATCGGAGACATCATTAGGAATCTGAGCATGGCACTTTCAAAAGTTAGGCCTACCTTGCCACCCCAGACAGAGTAGGCCTACAGACACAGAAAACGTTACACTTTAACTGCTGGCTACTCTTCTACTCTTCTTCACAAGTATTTCCCTAAAAGCTGTCTGTGTGTAAACATCTTGTATTGTACATAAAGTGAACATCTTAAGGATTAGCCCCTTTTTTTGTGCCTAAAATGACATACACAAATCTAACTGCCTGTAGCTCAGGCCCTGAAGCAAGGATATGCATATTCTTGGTACCATTTGAAAAGAAACACTTTGCAGTTTATGGAAATGTGAAAGGAAWGTAGTAGAATATAACACAATAGATCTGGTAAAAGATAATAAAAAGAAAAAAATTACGTTATTTTGTATTTTTTTTGTACCATCATTTTTGAAATGCAAGAGAAAGGCCATAATGTATTATTCCAGCCCAGGTGCAATTTATATTTTGGCCACTAGATGGCATCAGTGTATGTGCAAAGTTTTAGAATGATCCAATGAACTATTGCATTTCTGTTCAAAATGTTGTATCAAGACTGCCCAAATGTGCCTCATTTGTTTATTAATAATTTTTAATGTTCAAAATTGTGCACTCTCCTCAAACAATAGCATGGTATTATTTCACTGTAATAGCTACTGTAAATTGGACAGTGCAGTTAGATTTACAGGAATTTAAGCTTTCTGCCAATATCAGATATGTTTGTGTCCTGGGAAATGTTCTTCTTACTTACAACCTCATGATAATCGCATTAGCCTACGTTAGCTCAACCGTCCCGTGGAAGGGACACCGATCCCGAAGAAGTTTGAATCAATTGATAGTAACAGAATTACATTACTTCCCWAGCAAAGTAAATGTTTTGTCTCAGTTATATAAGGTTGTAGCTCAGCTTCTGAATTGTCGAAGAAACAAAACAATGATATCCCCAAATGCTTCAGAGGCACGTCTTTCTCGTGTATGTTATAGCTTGTTTCTAGCATAAAGCATAGCAGAACAAAGCTAAGAAGGGGGTAGTGCCTATGCTTTTTGCCATTTTCTTTAATAAAAGGCAGGCCTATGGCATACCCTGAATTCGAGTTTTGGTTTTAACTTAACAGCCCTTCACTGACAAGGCAACCAACCAACGCGAAGGTAGTCTATTTAAAGAGTGCACGGTGGGCGGAGGAATTGACTGACAAATCTATGGATATAGGAGCCTAATTTTGTCTGTTAAACAGGTAGGCCTACCTCTTATTTCTTATATAGGAAGAAATAAGCTCCAACACAAAGCCTTCTTGTTGGTTGAAATTAATTATGCCTTCTCGAATTTGCCTAGGCTCGTCTGCCGAGGCTACACAGTAATGAAATTATGCGCGCATCATTGGCTTTCCTGTCAGATCTTGGTCACGTTTTGAACCAAATAATGGATTAAAACACTGTTTTTCATTGAAGGTCTACAGTAGCCTCAGTAGCATGGTGTAGCACCGTGGTGTAGCCGGAGGACATCTAGCTTCTGTCCTTCTCTGGGTACATTGACTTCAATACAAAACCTGCAGAGATCATCCGTTCACCTACTCTGCATCTCACAAAGACACAGCGGTTGGAACCAAACATTTCTAATTTAGACTCATCAGACCAAAGGCCAGATTTCCACCGGTCTAATGACCATGAATGCCTGATTCATGCAGTCTCCTCTGAACAGTTGATGTTGAGATGTGTCTGTTACTTGAACTCTTTGAAGCATGTATTTGGGCTGCATTCTAAGGTGCGGTTAACTCTAATGAACTTATCCTCTGCAGCAGAGGTAACTCTTGGTCTTTCTTTCCTGTGGCGGTCCTCATGAGAGCTAATTTCATCATAGTGCTTGATGGTTTTTGTGACTGCACTTGAAGAAACTTTCAAAGTTCTTGACATTTTCCGGATTGACTGACCTTCAAGTCTTAAAGAAATGATGGACTGTTGCTTCTCTTTGATTATTTGAGCTGTTCTTGCCATAATATGTACTTGGTCTTTTCCAAAATAGTGCTATCTTCTGTATACCACCCCTACCTTGTCACAACGCAACTGATTGCCTCAAATGCATTAAGAAGGAAATAAATTACACAAACGTACTTTTAACAAGGCACACCTGTTAATTGAAATGCATTCCAGGTGACTACCTCATGAAGCCGGTTGAGAGAATGCCAAGAGTGTGCAAAGCTGTCATCAAGGCAAAAGGTGGCTACTTTAAAGAATCTCAAATATAAAATATATTTTGATTTGTGTAACACTTATCTATCATCGTCATAAGGGTTAGGCTTCGGGCTTAGGCTACATTACTTATTACAATCAACAGCAGCAGGCTTAGCTATTATTTTTAGGAAACATATGACATTTCACAGATAAACAGACACCTAATGAGATACCTAGCTATTTAGTTATCTAGCTAATTATAGCTATGGGGATCATAGCTAGCTACATTTTACTGGTAAAATAGAGCAATCGTACAGCAGCATTCTCTGGCTGGCTAGCTACATATTGAATCACTAGCCAGTTCGTTTTAGCCCAATGACAAATGCTCTTCAATTTTATGTTGTACAGCTTTCAAAGAAAACATTAACATAAAGACAAGATAAGAGCTAAATCAAGTAGGCTAGCTAGCTAACTACCTTGTCTCGTTTTGGCTAATTGTCTATTTGGCTTGTTATCAAAAGTTAATTTCACAGACTCATCAATACTTAAAACCAAATCATGTGTTCTATTCATATGCTGTTCTAATAACCAATTTCTATGTTCTTGCAAGTGGCTGACTGTACAAATCCCACCTATCAGGAGCTGCAATTTGGCAGGACGCCCAGATGTTGTTTTGAGAACAAACGAAAGATATCTCAGTTTCAAGGTCTCAGTTTAGAGAGGAGAAGCCTCGTGAGGTGTTGGTCTATCACATGTTATGAAACAGTATTGGTCTGCCACATGAATGAAACAACTAATAAWTAAATWAATTAATTATGCTAAATCATGCAAATACAACTTATCTGTGTATAGCCGTATATAAGACAACTGTTGGGTCTGCCCAGGAAGAGCTCCTGATTGACATGTGTRCTATGGTGCATTGAGTTGGTTGGAACCTCTCCAGCGYTGACAATAAACAATGATTCATTTAAGATTGACTTTGAGTGTCCCTGTGTAAGAATTTTCCACAACATTTGGCGTCACGAACTGGATGATTGATTCTGCCTGCGGAGCTTTACAGTTGGGGTCTGCGAGGAAAACCGGTGGCGCATTTTATGAAGCGTGAGGGAAATTCCTGTCCGACCAAAAGAGGACRAGGACCCGTCCAGATCCTTACTGTGAGCTGCCCAGGAGGAGWYACATCATCCACAAACAATTGAGGGACGGCAACTGATTTCAGTAAGTCAATTTAAATGAATCCGTATAAAACGGGAAAAAATKTAATAAAATAAAAAAATCAAGGCGAGTAACACATAAAACGYTACCCATAGTCTTATAGAGAGAATACTATTGTAAGGCCTGGGTGTCGGAGTGTGGAGTCAACACGCAGGAAACAGCAGGTGCCAAATACAAAATGTTCTTTAATGAACACGGACCATCTAGTCCACCCTATTAACACACTGGGTGTACTATCTAACCAACCCCAGACACGGGGAAAAAGGAACACAGTCCAGAAAACACGTAGCACACAATCAACACCACTATTTACAAGCAAACAATGTGAAACCACCTACCTTAATATGGTTCTCAATCAGAGGAGATGAAAACCACCTGCCTCTAATTGAGAACCATATCAGGTCACCCATTTACCAACATAGAAACACATAACATAGAAATGCCCACCCACACTCACGCCCTGACCGACTAACACATACAAAACAACAGAAAACAGGTCAGGAACGTGACAACTATTCACTAGTTTTAAGARAAGACTAGAGCAAGGGCAACCGTACCATGTAAAGCCCCGCGAACAGCTATGTATAGGTATTTACAAGATATGTCCATGTGGTATGCAGCCACAAAAAAATTACACAATTAATTCTTGAGTACGGGGTGTGTCAATAGGTGAGTGTAGCTGGTGCATCGAAGTCAGGCGCAGGAGAGCAGAGATGAGTGGACAAAGCACTTTACTAAGGCAATCATTTGCACAGAACGCAACTGCGTCACAAAACAAATGCCCAACGAACCAGTGAGGCAGCACAAAGTACAAAAACACAAGTACAAAGTACAGACTGCCCCAAAGCACGGGTAATAAAATAAACCTGGTGCAAACCAGCCGGAAGCGTGCCAACCTCAACAATAAACAATTACACACACAGAAATGGGGAGAACAGAGGGTTAAATACACAACATGTAATGAGGGAATGAATACCAGGTGTGTGGGAAAACAAGACAAAACAAATGGAATATAAAAGGTGGATCGGCGATGGCTAGAAGACCGGTGACGTCGACCGCCAAACGCCGCCCGAACAAGGAGAGGGACTGACTTCGGCGGAAGTCGTGACAGGGTGTTATTTATGTGCATAGCAAGTAACAACAGAGAGATTCGTTGACGATACACGTGGGTAATGAGGAGATTACTGAGTGTGTTTGGGAATAGTACTAAGTGAATGTGGATGTGAAAGTTGAAATTGATTGGAATTTGGCTGATTGAAATTTGGATAACAAAAGCTGATTGAAATTTGGATTATAGATGGATTGAAATTATTACTAATAAGATTGGAATTTGGATGGAGATACTAAGTTGAGAAAAATGCGGATAACAAAAGAAATGTGGATAATAAGAGGTTTGAAATTGAGCTATTGAGTATTGAGTGTATGGGAGCTGCCAGGGGACTAACTTACGTGTGAAAGAGGTGAATGAATGCAACAACCTGTTCTGTGTGAGCTGAGTTTTCCAGTTCTGTGTGAGCTGATTAGMAACATCATCTAGGGTTCTGTCCAACACCGCCGTTGGATCTACAGGTAGAGGATAACGTGTCTCCGAAATCTCAGAGGACAACATGTCTCCGAGGATAACATGTCTCGTTAGTAGGGAGGATAACATGTCTCGTTAACGTCGAGGATAACATGTCTCATTGGTAACGAGGATAACATGTCTCTGAGGACAACACGACTTTAGATGATATGAGGATAACATGTCTCGTCAGTGGAGTTTGATGTTTAACGTTGTTATGAATGGAGATATAAAAGAAGAGAACTATTTCCGAATATGCTGTTAAATAGAACACTAGAGTGAATATTCAAACCCCTGTATGAATAGAACACTGGTGTAGATGAGGAATTTGTGATGTAACACAAGTGTATGATGGGTTACTAGAGATAAAGTAACATAACATTTGTATAATGGGTTATTATGATGATCTGATGAAGTAAGAATAGAATAATAATAATAATATACAACTAGCACACCCACATGTAGACGTACGTGAGTGGTGACAAAGTATTCTGAGGAATGTTCAGAGTGGATCATGGATCCATTTCTATGTAAAGGTTACAGCATTGTACAGGACTTGACTTACCCTTAACCAATAAAAGATTTYCTCCACCCTGGTAATGCATTTTGCAATAAGCCCATACCCTGTTAAATAGAACCAACAAATTTTGAACATGATTTTCTGTTAACTAAACATAAAAGGCTACAATTTATTGTACTCCCGATTGAGTTTTTTATATATATCCCAAATGATGAAGTTCTAAACCAATTCGTGAGTAGGCAAAATGGAAACTGCATCTGTTTCCCTGTTATCTCAGGTGCCAGACTTACTATGGACTGAGTGTGACATCTACTGGGGACTGAGACAGTGCAACCCAGTTAGTACATATTGATCCCTCCAAAGCATTACATATCAATCTTAAAATAACAGACATTTTAATAAATATTGAAGTAGAAACTGAATATCCAACAGAGATTGGTAATAAAAATATAAAGTAACTTTTTGAAGGTATACTAAAATGAAAACAATGTCTTCCAATATGGAGAAAGTTATGTTTGTTATGTTTTGTTTTAACCCTTGCAATAGGGGRAAAAGCTAAATGTGGTTTGAAAGTGATCTGTGTGTATAAACAGTAGTGATGAGGTATTCCTATTGGAACTAGCAGGGTTTTAGTAGAAGTACATGGATTATGGAGACTAGTGAAAGTAAGTAAATAAAGTAAATAATGGTAATTAGCAATCTAATAATGGAATATTTGAGTAATTTCAAGGAGTAAGACAGAGGGATTGAGCATTGGGACTGATATTAAATTAGAGGCTGCTCACTCTTCAATCCCTGGTCCACTGCTCTTGTGTTTACGTCATCTGTTGTTTGGATTAGAGATAACCTTCCTGTGGAACAATAGATAGCCGCCAGTACAACACTGAACTCAAAAAGCTGTGAKAGACACAGTGGGGAAATTAGGGACAGTTTGTACAGAATTGTATGTCAATGCAACAGGTCAAAAAGATTAAGATTACAAGAGAAGTGTTTACTTTAGAAGGTGCCCAATTCAGCTATACGGGACACCGTAGCATCTGATATGACTGAGTATAAATGTGTCTGAAGTATATTTCTGTATACACATGGGTTCATTAAGACTTCCTGCCCAAGATGCAGTAACCTCGATTAAATTAAGAATTTTTAGGACTGATTAAAGTGTAGCATAGTGAAAACTAAGTACATGTTTATTTTCTTTCTTCCAGGACTGATGGAATGTCCGCTAACAAGTAWTTTTTTCATGTTTATMAAGGATTCTGTATATCTCCCTTTGAAAGGGCTTCCTGAGGCAGGTGCCTTGGGAGAGCAGTTAAAAGTGCTGGATCCAGCTGTTAAGGGACCTCCAAAATTAAGCAAGGCCTGGCCATTTTGTTTGTGTTTACCCTATGATTTTTGCCACACAAATGCCAGCACCCACACACAAACCACCTGTTAATKAMTATTTGTTAGTGGTTAATACTCTGTTTGATTTAGAAGTGTGGGGTCTTTTTTCTGTGTGTGGGATTTTCACGGGTTAGAAAGAATGCTGTACACAAATGAAAGTTTCTATTGTYAGAGTTTTGGTTGCACACATGTAAATTCTCTTGATTAGAAGAAATGTACTGAATAACCCAATGTAAACCTGATACACAAAATGTTTGAAATATCTTTATGTAATGTCTGAGGTACAGGAAAAAACAAAACACTCACTTAATAGGGCTGACTGACCTCTGACCTCTGTTCTGACTTCCTGGTGAGGCCTGATCACCCTTACTAGGAAGATAGGAGACATTGTTTTTTTTCTGGGCTATGTAAAAACAAATAATTAAGAAGAAGTTTGTAATTTATCAATAGTCCTTTGTGTGATTCAGACCACGAGAAGGACAGAGGGAGAGAGCTGTCTCTAGTCTATTTTACCATTACCTTATGGGATGCAATTATTTCTTTATGGAGATATCAAGAGATAATACAATTGTATTGATTCTAATTTGTTTATATTTGATTTAACAGGCAGTGTTGTTTTTTTTTGGACGTGTGTCCAAAGGGGGAATTACCAGTCCCCTGGGGCCCTTTGGTAAATATGCAAATGAGTTTTTCTTCACATGCCTGCCTGTAAAAGTGAAAAAGAGATGTTGGTCATGGATGACAGTCACTCTAAATGAATAGAAATGTTCCCCCACCTCGAGTGATATATGTGTATTGCTGTTGTTGTTTTCTTTTCTTTGTTTTTGTCCTGCTTCAATAGCAAATCTCACCAGAAATGGTTTCAACTGTGTGTTGTTATTCTCTAAGACATTTGTCTTAGAAGTCTGGATTTCCTGAATTACAAATACCCTAAACTAAACTGTTGTTCKGGTCTGTCCTCTCTCGAGGTAATGGCGGAGATGGTATCTAGATGCATGGAAGATAATTCGRCCGATGAACAGTGTGATCCTCAACACCCCCTCTAACCGGCTGAAAATGGTGAAAATGGCGTTCAGTATGGTSCTTCACCACTTCTACCGTGAGACCTGAGTCCAAGCCAGCAACCTGYACACAGCAGTCGACGCTATCAACTGCCTTTTCTCTCAGGAGCGACATGGGGTGCATGTGGWGTGAGCATGGAGAGAGATCCAGTCCAAACTTCTCTCATGCTKTTGGTGTACTGGTAGGAAAATGGACAAAGWCATAATGGACTGTAAAGGACAGTGGCGGCTCAGGTGAGAGACATTATCAAGGGCCATCCACTTTGAACATGTGCCATTAAAAGGACAAACTGAAACACTATCTGAAGAAGAACATGAAGAAACGGCAGGAAAGGAAGAATGAGTGCCGTAATTGATTTAGGCTTGTCCAAAATTGTTTATTTGGGGTATTGGGTTGATTGTGGAGGTTTGCACACTGCAAAATGTTGTAATTTAGACTAACAATGCATTGAAATACCAATCTGTCATTACCACAAGTGATGAGAAAAGTGAGGGTCTTAAATTAAAGTGACAGAACCAACGTGAAGCACTAAGGACTGTCATTCTAAATTTGGGTTGGATAATATATCAATAATTATGATTATGATTTGGAAAGGCAAGACTTCTAGAAACAGAGCTGTGCCCTAAAAACGTGAGGAGAGACACTAGATTGTTACAAGGTTAGCCCGAGCTACAATCTCATTCTTAGCAAGGTTGGTGTGAAACTGTTATAACATGTTCTCTCTCTCTCTTCCCTGTGAAATGTTATTAACACGCTGTAAGGCGACGTGCCTCTCTGGCTGGTAAGATTTCAGCAGCCATCTTGTTTTCTACTCCTCCAGAGGATGGTGAAACAGTTAGATAACAACTCTGGATGAGCCCCCCTTTCCTCCGGTTCTTTTCCTTTTAGCAAGTTGAGAGTAAGGTCACCCAAACCCTTAACCTCTTTACATTATATGGAACACTGAGCTGATGAGCAAGTTAAACAACTGGGTTTTATGTTTTGACTAGGTGGATGTCATGCAACCCAAGTGTGGAAAGAAATATGGAAACAATGGTTAACATCAAGAGATTTATTCACCTCTGAATCTACAGATCCGTTGTGTATTTTTGATACTCACTCCCATTAATAAAGTGTAACCTTGATTATGATTATAGTATTACCATACTAAGTGGATTGTASAACCCAGAATGAAGGGTTTGAAATGATGAAGTGTCTGTTTCGTATTTGTGTTGATTTCCCTTACTTTAATAGAGTATAGAATATTTTGATATAGAAGCTAGAATCTAAATGCTTACATTAAAATGTAATGGTTATCACACATAGTGATAAGAGGATGGAATGTAATGGGAATATTAATGTTTGCTTTTCTTATAACCAATTTCTGTGTTTTATTCATGTGCTGTTCTAATAACACTTTTCTATGTTCTTGCAAGTGGCTGACTGTACAAATAGCACCTATCAGTAGCTGCAATTTGGCAGTACGACCAAACGTTGTTTTGAGAACAAACGACCGCGTTTTGAGAACAAATGAAAGATATCTCAGTTTCAAGGTCTCAGCTTAGAGGGGAGAAGCCTCGTGAGCTATTGGTCTGTCACATGTTATGAAACAGTATTGGTCAATCACATGAATGAAACATGGTAATGATGAATTAATTATGCTAAATCATGCAAATATAACTTGTCTGTGTATAGCTGTRCATAAGACAACTGCTCCCAGGGGAGCTTCTGACAGACATGTGTACTATGGTGCATTGAGTTGGTTGGAACCTCTCCAGCGCTGACAATAAACAATGATTCATTTAAGATTGACTTTGAGTGTCCCTGTGTAAGAATTTTTCACAACATTCCCAACCTTTCAGTGCCAGTAGAGGCGAGGCGGCTCCAGGTGGCAGCATTCACTTTCAGTCCCTTCACCAAAACTCAAAATTTGCTTAATCCTGCCAATGACATATTGGCATCAGTCTTTACTATGGAAACTCAAGATGGCACTACCCATACCACTAAAAGAAATCCTAATCCTAAAAATAGCGGTTTCTATGTTAAATGCACATGTTTAGTGGATTGAATACATCTCTTTGCTTAGCTTTCCTAAAGTCTTTCCATTCCACTTTTAAGTAACATTCAGTCTTATGTAACCGTACCAAACATAATATCATACTAATTTGAGTGTCCCGGATTTACTTTTACTATGTTACGTCTAGTCTATGAGAACAGGCTGAGTGATGGCTTGCTTGAGGTAATGTTAAAGTTACCTTAAAAATTTGAGTTAGCTAGCTAGCTAAACTTACTTTATTTATCTCAACGTAAGACATGACCAGTACAATATTCCTCAATTAATATTGCAATGATGTCCTATGATGCATTTTTTTTTTTTTTTTTACAGCAGTGGTTTTGGCTACAGGAGCAACGGAGAAAAGATTCCTCAACGAACGTGACTATCATAAAGAGTTCTGCTTTAAAGGTCCACTCTGTGCTAGGCTGAAGATTTTGTTGTCTTCAACCTCTGTGATGTCTTCATCTTTGACATTTACATAATAATGGTGGCATACACAGTACCCACTGATTCATGAAGAACATCACAAAAAAATGTATCATGAGTTTGGTTGAACTGTCTATCCNACATTTACATAATAATGGTGGCATACACAGTACCCACTGATTCATGAAGAACATCACAAAAAAATGTATCATGAGTTTGGTTGAACTGTCTATCCCATCATACAACCCAGAATATAAGATTGCCTTCAAAAGACGGAAGTCTGACAAGTCTTTAATTAAACATGTCCGAGTACGACGTCTCCTCTACTTTTGGAACCATGATGATTTCTCTGTATAAACAAAACAAAAAGAAACATGCCAACCCCCCTGACCTGGGAAGTGCAGTAAGGAAACTTCTGACCTGGAAAACTACTAACCACAATCTAAAACAGATCCTAACCTTAATAACCAAGCCCTTAAACCTGACACTAACCCTAACACTCATTTTTAAACTAAATAACATTTTGCAGGTCAGGAGTGTCCGTATAGTCGTCGTCCCCCCTCAGCTAATGAGCTCATCGGCACTAGTAAAGAGCACACTTTCATTGATAACTATAGTTCAGCAAACTATTTTTCATACACATGATCATGTTCAGTGCCAGAACGACATAATCACATGATCATGAAAATTTGTTAAAACGCACACCTTTATCGCCGTCTCTATTTGTCTAAAAACTGAAGCGGTGCATAACCTTGTGTGTCATCCCCCAAATGCTTCTTCAGAAACGGCACAACTTTAAAAAGGTTGATGTGGAAATCTCTGGAGTCATCGTCAGACTCCTGTTGGACGTCGTTGTTACCATCAGTGCACAGATTTTTGGTGCCCCAGCTGATCAATCCAACCTTTGAAGAATGGAAGCGGTGTCAGTACTAATTCATGTACATCAACTGTAGATTAAAGACCCCAGAGGTTTACAAATACATTGTACATAAATAAATATGTAAAATCCCATGTACATAAAAGGATAGAGMAAAAAGTATGAGGGAAATGCACAGAATGTCGCCAATTTCTTACTGCTCCCCTCTGTAGGTAGTGTCTAGTGCCTATGTATCTGCTGTAAATAAATGTCTCTAACCTGGATTGTGCGATRATCATAGTTCTTAAACAGAGCACCGCCGGAGTCACCTGTGTACACACATACACAATGAAGTGGTAATGTAAGACGAAGTAAYGGGACCCTTTTCCTTTAGAAAATTACAACACTACTATTTTAAAACTAGAGAATTTCTCAATCCATTGAAAAAAAATAAATAATAATACTTAGACAGTGAGTGCATCACACAACATACCTTTGCAGGCAACATGATCTCTAGTAGGTTGACGTCCACCCGAGCACAGGAAGTTTTCAGTGACAACATCCTTCAGATTATTGATGTTATGCCATCTACCTTAGTAGCCAATTCAATACAATTTTCCCTCTGCACGAGAGAAAATGAGAGAGAGGGACACGTACACTACCGTTCAAAAGTTTGGGGTCACAGAAATGTCCTTGTTTTTGAAAGAAAAGCACATTTTTTGTCCATTAAAATAACATCAAATTGATCAGAAATACAGTGTAGATATTGTTAATGTTGTAAATTACTATTGTAGCTGGAAACGGCAGATTTTTTTATGGATATCTACATAGGCGAACAGAGGCCCATTATCAGCAACCATCACTCCTGTGTTCCAATGGCACGTTGTGTTAGCTAATCCAAGTTTATCATTTTAAAAGGCTAATTGATCATTAGAAAACCCTTTTGCAATTATGTTAGCACAGCTGAAAACTGTTGTTCTGATTAAAGAAGCAATAAAACTGGCCTTTAGACTAGTTGAGTATCTGGAGCATCAGCATTTGTGGTTCGATTACAGGCTCAAAATGGCCAGAAACAAATAATTTTCTTCTGAAACTGTCAGTCTATTCTTGTTCTGAGAAATGAAGGCTATTCCATGCGAGAAATTTCCAAAAACTGAAGATCTTGTACAACGCTGTGTACTATCCCTTCACAGAACAGACAAACTGCTCTAACAGAATAGAAAGAGTGGGAGGCCCGGTGCACAACTGAGCAAGAGGACAAGTACATTAGAGTGAAAAGTGTTAGTTTTAGAAACAGAAGCCTCACAAGTCCTCAACTGGCAGCTTCATTAAATATACCCGCAAAACACCAGTCTCAACGTCAACAGTGAAGAGGCGACTCCGGGATGCTGGCCTTCTAGGCAGAGTTGCAAAGAAAAAGCCATATCTCATCAGACTGGCCAATAAAAATAAAGATTAAGATGGGCAAAAGAACACAGACAGGACAGAGGAACTCTGCCTAGAAGGCCAGCATCCGGATCGCCTCTTCACTGTTGACGTTGAGACTGGTGGGTCTGTCTGTCTGTGGTCAGACATCATACAAGCACTCACCTGACCTCGGAGCTTAAGTTTGGCATCGCTCGCTGATCCTTATTATTTTCCTTGTCCTTATCATGTGACATGAAACTGACTTCTTCAATTGGATTTTTTAAACAAGAGCTCTTCTGCAAGGAGAGAAATACACGAGACGAGGTAACATACGGTGCCTAATTGAACCTTTCTATATCAGGCTATGCGTATCTTGATGAATAGGCTGTGTGCTGCAATTGCACCTTGTTGCTTGCAGGTGATTTCCTCTCCCGMCAATCTTAAAGCACCACTTGTTTCCTTGGTGCAAGGGATGCAAATTGGTCTGAGGAAGACAGTAAAGTAAGAATTCATGAAAGAAACTGTGTTTCTCCAAACAGCTGGATTATTAGATTAAGATACATAAAAATAAAAATAAACTTAAATCACTGTGTTCATTCTTGTTCCTTCTGCATCATAACACATACAGAGGTCAAATTATTGTCTCCCTTGGTAAAGATGAGCAAAAAWAAAGACTATAAAATAAATGATACAAATCCTGAGCTATATTGTATGCAATTTGTGTGAACATCATAGTATTTTCTACTAATACATTTGCTCAGAGAAAGATTTTGTTCAACAAGTAAATCTCAAAAAGATAACCAAGTTGGTCTAAGATCCCTCCCAATGTACCSCCAATCTCATAAAACATTTTAGAAAAAGGCTGTGTCATTATCCTCACAAGAGGGTGCTGGAGTATTGTAAACAGGGGTGCCAATAATTTATACCCCTATCGTTAAAAAAAAACGAACAAATATATATATTACTTATTTTCCAACAAAATCTCTTTCTCTGAGCAATTGTTTTAGTAAAAAATAATTTCCCAATTTATTTTAGCATGCAATACAGCTCAGTATTTGTAGGATTTATTTCATAGTCTTTTTTGCTCGTCTTTATCAAGGGTGCCAATCACTTTGCACCTGACCGTATGCGTCTTACCTTGTGTTGATAGAGGGATCCACATCATTCTTTAGTTCGATGAGAGCTACGTCATAATCATAGAACTCGTTTATCCCCTCTTTCTCTTTGGCTTTGCTATCATAATTAGGGTGTAATATTAGGCGGGATCCCGTTATAACTGTTAGGAGACAGGACCAGAGTAGAAATGAGCAAACCTATTTCATAGAATAGCACCAGCTCAAATAAATATGGCATCCTGACATATATTCTGGCAATGATGATAATCACCTGAAAAAACAAGTTGTACTAGTTTAAACATTTTTTTAGGTGTAAGTGGAAATGTTTTTGGAGGAGTGGCTGGTTGCACCTTGATTTTTGCCAACCGTAATCTTGATTTGATCTGCTGTGTCTGTGAACTTGAAGCAGTGAGCAGCAGTCAAGATGAAGCGGGGAGTGACCAGAGACCCCATGCAKTTACCATAACTTCCATYCTCAYGCTGACCGGAKCAGGAGAGAGAGGTTGAACATAAATACTGTCAATGACAACATGCAAGCATTTGCATCGATATCTAATYAAAAGGTCAACAATATGTCAATCTTTGTGTGCCCTGGGATGGGACAGGATACAGTTTGTCAGCCATAATGTCGTTTATCACTCTCCCAAAGCACAAACAACCTGAGAAATTGCATTGCAGAACCACACCACGAGTGACAATTGAATTCCACCCTAAAATGAAAGGCGAGGTCTGCTGGCTAGCTAGCTAATTAATTTCTAATTGGAATTCAAACTATTTTAGTACAGCTGTCATGTATCGCATTGGTAATGATACCTTAACACAGTGCACTGCACACTAAATCAAATATGATCATGAAGAAAGGCCACTGGTGCATTGATGAATAATCAAACACTAAAAATAGTTTCCATTTAGACAAATGAGGCATGAGTAATTACCGGGATGCCAATCCTTGCCATCCAAGGATATCTTAGACGTATGGTGTCTGCGGTGTCACGATCGTAGTTTCTATGGAGCCCGCATAGACCCACAACCTTGCTTTCATCTACATAGAGAGAGGAGAGAGGTGGCTCAACACACTGATACAAAGACACTCAAATATAGCACTCTCTGAGGGAACAAAGTCCATGCAGAGACACACTGCCATATTTGCTGGTCAAATTAGAAGGACTCACCAATTATTTTATCAAAGGTTTCTTCCAAATCTGTACCATCCTTTAGTTTAAAGTAGTGGTCCTCATTATCCCGTTTTGTCACAAGTGGCTGGATATCCTCATCAAAGATTTCACTTCCAACACCAAAAACATAGATATCTAAAAAACAAAAAAAACAAGAGGAAGTTCCCAAAGCATTAGGCATTAGATGAATCAAGAACATTCACATATTTAGGTAATAGACATAGGAGTTCCGGTTATGTTGGCATATTGAAAAGCGTGGCTTTCTTTTGCAAAATAACTATGAAGTTAACTGACATGCTGAGCAGACCGTCCGCGATGCGTGCACGAGTGTTGCAAAAATGTTATTCAATCATTTCATCCAAACTGCTGCTTGTAGCCAGGCCCTATACTATAACTTGGTTCTAATAAAGAAGATTGGCCAATGTTCCCTCTAAAAAAACAAMGATAAAGCCTTGTGTTCCTATTTGTTTTAAAAAGAATCTCCGGCAGTTGGTGGCAGGTGCACCCGATTCAGCTGCACTGCGTTCCGGGTAGGCAAACTTTTGCCATTTTTAACTATTTCATGTGTCTGAATGTACAAAATCTGCGGGCCCAGAGAGCAAATCAAATGCACTATAGTCCTACAGCTGGCCAATCRGATGGCTCAGATTACACTGCATACAGTACAGTGCAGGCATAAAAGAAAGCTACAGCAAAATTGATCATGAGAGATTTCAAAATGTTGAAAACACTGACTAGAGCGAGACTGTCAACGAACACAGCAAAGGGATGCTGTTTTTATAAGTGAGCTCATGTTTAAGTTCTTACTCAGCACTGTCAACACTTTTATAAGCCATGAAAATGCACGTTCTTCGTATTTCCACTCGGCTCTACAACAAGCACTGCAGCAGTAATGAATGAGAAGGAAAGTGTATCTATAAGCTCGCATTGTTGTTATTATTAGCGCCTTGGATGTTTCTTAGTATTGAGGAAAACGTCACTTTCTCTGTTCATAGGAGGAACATGATTTTGCATTGAGGCAGAAAGAATGTAGTGCCGCTCGAGTTTCGGCATCAGCTGGAAGACTCGGCGTCCCTTTTTGGTCAGTGGGGGAAGGGGGAGAAGAGGGATGTTGAGAGGCGGACCCTCAGTCTGCTGCTCTCTCCCTCCACGGAGACTTACTGTCAGATGCAGGCACATCAGCCCAGTAAAATAAAAATAAAAAGCGAATTATTTAAATGTAAGCTCACTCACCTGTGCCTCACAGGTGATACACCAATGTATCTATTACCGGTTGTGATCATATAGCCTACCTCAAATGTTGAAATTTCATCTAAACAAACAATGCATTTGCAGGACAATTCAAGCAAATCCAATATGCGGTGACAATGTATTGGGCCTATAGTTTACTGCACAAACCTCATTGCTACAGTACTGTTTTAACTGGTTAATGTTGCATAGGCTTACGTTTTTTTTTAAAGTCAGGTAAAAAAAAATCAGAGTGGTAGATCTCAGCTTGCGTTTTCACTCAGAAAGTGATCTTGACTCAGGAAAGGTTGGTGACGACTGTTCTAGAGTTTTCCCTGTTAACACTATCAACGTTTCCTTTACTGTGGCAAGTGTGATCGAATCAACGTACTATTAGCCACTTTCAATGCAACAAACCAAATGAAACTACTTTGGCCACTGTTAAAACTGTAACTTAAATGGGCACAGCCTCAGTGTTCACAGTAAAACCTGTAACTTAAGCGGGCAGCCTCAGTGTTCACAGTAAACTGAACTTAAAGGGGCACAGCCAGTGTTAAGTAAAACTGTAACTTAAACGGGCACAGCCTCAGTGTGTCACAGTAAAACTGTAACTTTAAAGCGGAGCACAGCCTCAGTGTTCACAGTAAAATGTAACTTAAAGCGGGCACAGCTCAGTGTTCACAGTAAAACTGTAACTTAAAGCGGGCACAGCCCAGTGGTTCCACAGTAAAACTGTAACTTAAAGCAGGCACAGCCTCAGTGTTCACAGTAAAACTGTAACTTAAAGCGGGCACAAGCTCTCAGTGTTCACAGTAAAACTGTAATCTTAAAGCGGGCACAGCCGGCAGCTGTTCACAGTACAAAACTGTAACTTAAAGCAGGCACAGCCTCAGTGTTCACAGTAAAACTGTAAACTATAAAGCGGGCACAGCCTTTCAGTGTTCACAGTTAAACTGTAACTGTAAGCGGCACAGCCTCGATTGTCATAGAAAGCGCGCGCACTGGAAGTGACAGAACTTTCACAATGTTCAAGTTGCGCTCAGCAGACCTGAAATTGCTCAATGTTTCTGAAAAAGATTTAGAGGGAACATTGTGCTTGAGGCGCTGCGTTTCCTGCCTCTCCGCTTAACTCATTGGTTTTCACGAGCACATACCCACGTGGGTGATTGAAAGGTGACGAGGTAAACTAAAAAACTAGCTAGGTTTCCCCTTTTATCTCTGGGATGAACTATTGGAGTAGAGAACACAGTTTTTGTGACTCAAAATGGGTCAATATTCTACGAAGATCCAGGTTAAAATAAGGGCCATATGGACATTTCAGGTTAAATAACAACAAATAACATCTCACAGGACAAATTTGTTAGCAACACCAAGTTAGCTAATTGTCCGTGAATGTTTCGACATCTCCCCAAATTAATATAGTTGGTTCACAGTTGGTTGTCGTATTTTAACCTGAGTGTCACGGACACGTCTGGCGGGGAYAGACAAAATGGGTTGGTCATCTTAWTTTAAAATAATTGTCAACATATAATATCACATTAAGATGTGGGATGTTCACTGTATTTCAAGGAACAATATCAGGTCTATTTCGCTCCAACAGCTGGCATATTCTGTTCATMCACAATTCACCAGTGGGAACATGGCGGCTCTCAAMACCCAACAACASAAAGAGTTGGCCACTACTATTCGAGAGATTGTTTGTGAGGAAATGACCTCTGTCCTCAACTTGCAATTAAAACYGATAAATTAACATATTGCACTGCTCACTTCTAAAGTGGATATCTACGTTTGGAGACAGTGGCCAACGTGACAGACCTGGAAACAGTGCAAACTAAGCTAGATGAGGAAATCAAACTCCTAAAATATAAAACAGAATCACTGAACAATCATTCCTGTAAATTCAATATGCGGGTCACAGGACTTGAAACTGGTTTGGAAGCGGGCAACCCAACTTCCTTCATGAACAATATTTTCGATGAACTGTTTGGGCAGGAGAAGCTGGGTCCCATGCCGTTGATAAACATTGCTCTTCGCAAAGGTCCTCTTCATGAACGGATCTCGTGTATGATTGTACAAATCCAGTCAAACGGCAAATTGTTCGTCTCGCAGCGGAATCGGGGGCTTTGACGTATGAGGAGAAGAGGATCAGTATCTACCCAGATCTGAGTGCCGAACTGCAGAAACAGAGGGCGACCTACAACGAGGCGAGATCCCAGCTACGCAAGCTAACCCTGAGATGCGGCTTCAGCCACCCRGRAAAACTAATCTTGACCTTCCAGAATACAACACATGTTTTCCAATGCCAAGGAGGCTCAAGATTTATTCAAGAAGCACGTCAAGGCCAGTGGCGTGTATTCATGAATGTCAAGAGAAGCCAGGCTTCCACAAATATTTGACCAATACATCTTTWAAAAAATCTAAAATAATATATMTTTCGTCTCTGTTGTGTTTTAAATATTTTCTGTCAACTCGCAAGTGGCTGAAYCTCACTGGAGAATCATCAGAGCGAGGGTAACAGCGCACCTCTCTCAGTATGTGTAGCMCATGTATCTGAKGCTGTCTGAACCAAMAGATTTTAACATGTTGCCTCTGTAGCATTTGATTGATTGATGCCAGCAAGCATTTGGCCTCCCTTRATAAAATAATTARCCAATCAGCGTTGTCCCGGTRCAGCAAAACGCCCCCCAAGGGAGGCCAGTTTGGATTTGGTTTCAGAGCAATCAAATCACTTCCTTTGCAAAACGTGACTGTTTCTGGTCTGTTTGTGTTGATGTCCAGCAGTCGCTAGCTTGCTAAATCGCCCCTCTCCTAAGCCATGGATGGAGAGAGTGATTTGGACTTGTGGTTTTGACTTAATTCTCTGTACATTCTCTGTAATGATTCTGATCTAACCATAAATTAATATGTTGTGCCACTGGCCTGAGACGATTGAAGTTCAATATGTAGCCTAGTAGACTCACATTAACTAGCTAGCTAGCTTAGCTGGTTCATTGTCGCCCATGTGAGGAAGTCAGGCTAGCAAGCATTTAAGCTAGGTAGCCTATGACAACAAAAACTCTTTATGACAGAGCCATAGACCATTTTGCCAACATGAACGAGAGGATGGCATTAGCATTCAACTAGACTGCAAGTAGAGTGAATCATCTGTTTTACTTGAGCACACACACACACACACACACAGAAATCAGTGCCATGGACAGCCACATGGTATTTAGCAACATTGATTGGACTAAATTGTTTTTGGTGTTTTAAACTAAGCATATAGCCTGGTTGATTTGATGTTTAAGTGTAAATGGTGCTGGAATAGCGGAGGCAGGGCTCCTGTAGTCTTTGTGCTGCCTTGCTGTAACTCCATGGTTTTAAATCAGTCGTTGTTTATTTAGTAAACTGTCGAAAACATGAACTTGCTTGACCATGCTRYAGGTCATATAACTGTTTGTTTCATGCAATATTTGCTTTGTGGACTTCACAGGACAGATGTTGATGAAACAAATGTATGTGTAGTTGAATTTATTCCGCCACTGTGTGACAGTTGTCTTTTTGTTGTCACGGTCTTATTGTATAACACGGTGGTGTATGAACGAATGGGTTATAGAGCAAACAACGCAACTAATACAACAGAGGTTGTAATATGGCTTTTTTTTACTTGAAAGAATTTGGAAATGCTGTTAACCGCGTTAGAGCGTTCTCAAGAAACCCTCTTTTCAGACCACGTAGCTACTACTCTTTCTAAAGTCAAGACAGAACATCGTTTACTGATAAGACAGAGCAGAATTTGCCATCCTTTGAGTAAGCCTCGACCATTTCTTCCATGGTAATCGTCCCAGTCGTTTACCGGCCAACAAGCTATGCAGTGATGATCAATTAACTGATATAGCAACTATTACATCTGAAACAGGGGAATTACTATAAGATTACTGCAAGATTCTCTCGCTTCTATAAAGAACTGTACACTTCTGATTGTAAATCTACACCAAGTCAGACTAAGTCCTGTCTAAAAGGAAGCCTCCTCGCCGGGAGCCCAATTCTCTCTCAATGAACTCAAAAAGGCATTGGATAGCATGAATAAAGGCACATTTCCTGAATGGGGTGGTATTCCTCCTTAGGTCTATTTAACATTTTGGAATCAATTAGGTCGACTATTGCTGTAAATGATTAATACAGCATTCACAAAAGTTAATTTGGGAGAAATGTGAATACAGGACTAATTTCGCTTCTATTAAAAAAAGGTAGGGATTCCCCCAGTGTTCTTACTATCTTTGATAAACACAAATATTAAACTGTTTTCTAAAATGTTGTCATCCCGTCTCGAGACTTACTTACCCAAATAGGGCCACATGGACGAAAGCGGTTTGTTATAAAGCGTTCATCCTCAGATAACCTCCGTGGACTATTACATATCTAAGATACTCCATCAGAAACAACAGCTCCCTGGGCTGTATAATCTCTCCATGCAGAAAAAGCTTTTGATAGACTAGAATGGACACATCTCTGGCCTGTCTTGAAACATATGGAAATCGTCTCCAATTGATGATTAAATTATGCCAATCCCTCAATGGGTTGGGGTTATCTTTGTATGCATTTCTTTGATTTACTTTTTTTGTACCTGTAACCCCCCCCCCCCCACACACATTTTTTTTCTACAAAACTAATATAAGTTGGGGGGGTGGTCCCCAAAAAAAGAACATTTATATACTTGAGAATAATAGCTGACCGATCAAATTGAATATTGTACAGTGCCACAACCATTGATTTGACCTCATTCTCGAGCCAACTGTTGTGTGCACTATGTAGACCCGGGTCAGTCTATAGTTAGACAGACAACTTGTATACAGGAAATGAATAGTTAGACTAGAATGTCAGGTTGTTGGGTTGATGCGGTTCTGTCCTTCAGCTGTTCTTGTCTATTAAGCTCTGTATTATGTCAGTTCTGTGTTGAAACCCAGGAAGAGTAGCTGCTTGCTTTTGCAACAAACAGCTAATGGGAATCCTAATAAAAGACCAATGTCAAGGACAACACAAATAACTTTGACCTCACCAAGATATTGATCCCTTTTCCTTTTGATTCATGGAGGACCATTCCCTGATTTTCGCACTGGATTTTCGGGGCTTACCCCCAATGTGAAGCACCTAAGAAAAGAACAGTCAAGGATTATACTGAGCTACCAAAACTGAACAGAAGCTTAAAATAAGCTCCGCAATAATAATGATCAGAAACTTTGTTGCCCAAACTAATATCACGATGACTAGTAGTATACCGATACGTACCATCTGTGAAAATTATGAGGACATGTGGACCTCTCTGAATGAAAGTTTCCATTTCTTTTTTGATAGCCATGTCGTTCCAGGATGGTTTTAAAAGCAAGGTTGAGATTGTCCAAAATTTCTCTCTCTGTGGAAAAAGTACACAACATACACAACACACACATTTGTCAAGTTTAATGGAAACTGGGATGAGTGTATAGTTGGGCAATGATGAGACTGTAAAACATGTAAGGTCAATCTTTGCTCCACCTTCCATAATTAAAGTTGTCCAAGTCAGCCAAGACTTGTTCAAGTTTTTTTCTTTTTCTCCAGAAAAATCTAATGATGTTTGACAACTTCTAATACATCAGAAGCGAAGAAAAGGATTTCTAATTTGGGCTGCTGCGAAGGAGCTGACCTGTGAAAGCACAAGTGCAGGACAGAATACATTTAGAAGTTCAGTGTGCTAAAGGCAAAACTGAGGATGGCAGTCATTTTTTGTCAGTGTATGTGCCTACATTAAGGGTTAAGAAGACATGCTCTGGTACTTTTGCGAATACTGAGTATTTTTTAAACCTCCCGCTTTGGGCTGGATGTGTCAATGTGTAGTTCATAAATACATAATCTATGAGCAGAATTACTGTTTTACCTCAATTCGCCACAATATACTGTAACTGTTTTTCTGGAAGCTGTGCTGTGCCATTTTCCCTACATTTTCCCTCACGTGGGCCAGCCCAATTCGAGTTCAACCAATAAGCAATAGCCCCTCGCCATATACAGTGCATTCGGAAAGTATTCAGACCCCTTGACTTTTTCACATTTTGTTACGTTACAACCTAATTCTAAAATGAATTAAACAAATTTTTTAACTAATCAATCTACACACAATACCCCATACGACAAAGTGAAAACAGTTTTGTGGACATTTTTGCAAATGTATTAAAAAAGGAAAATAGAAATACCTTATTTACATAAGTATTCAGACCCTTTGCTATGAGACTCGAAATTGAGCTCAGGTGCATCCTGTTTCCATTGATCATCCTTAAGATGTTTCTACAACTTGATTGGAGTCCACCTGTGGTAAATTCAATTGATTGGACATCATTTGGAAAGGCACACATCTGTCTATATAAGGTCCCACAGTTAAAAGTGCATGTAAGAGCAAAAACCTAGGCACGGTACCAAAAAATATCTGCAGCATTGAAGGTCCCCAAGAACACAGTGGCCTCCATCATTCTTAAATGGAAGTTTATAACCACCAAGACTCTTCATAGAGCTGGCCGCCTTGCCAAACTGAGCTGAACAAGAACCCGATGGTCACTCTGACAGAGCTGCAGAGGTCCTCTGTGGAAATGGGAGAACCTTCCAGAAGGACAACCATCTCTGCAGCACTCCACTGATCAGGCCTTTATTGTAGAGTGGCCAGAAGGAAGCCACTCCTCAGTAACAGACACCTTAAGGTTGCTTGGAGTTTGCCAAAAGGCACCTAAAGGACTCTCAGACCATGAGAAACAAGATTCTCTGGTCTGATGAAACCAAGATTGAACCCTTTAGCCTAAATGCCAAGCGTCACGTCTGGAAGAAACCTGGCACCATCCCTATGGTGAAGCATGGTGGTGGCAGCATCATGCTGTGGGGATGTTTTTCAGGTGCAGGGACTGGGAGACTAGTCAGGATCGAGGGAAAGATGGAGCAAAGTACAGAGAGATCCTTGATGAAAACCTGCTCCAGAGTGCTCAGGACCTCAGACCTGGGTGAAGGTTCACCTTCCAACAGGACAACAACCCTAAGCACACAGCCAAGACAACGCAGGAGTCTCTGAATGTCCTGGAGTGGCCCAGCCAGAGCCCGGACTTGAACCCGATCTAACATATCGGGTTCAAGAGACCTGAAAATGGCTGTGTAGCGACGTTCCCCATCCAACCTGACAGAGCTTGAGAGGATGTGCAGAGAAGAATGGGAGAAACACCCCAAATACAGGTGTGCCAAGCTTGTAGCGTCATACCAAGAAGACTCAAGGCTGTAATCGCTGCCAACGGTGCTTCAACAAAGTATTGAGTAAAGGGTCTGAATACTTACTTATGTAAATGTGATATTTCCGATTTTATTTTTAATAGATTTACAAAAATGTCAATTTTTTTACATTTGCTTTATCATTATGTGGTATTGTGTGTCGATTGATGAGGAAAAAAAGCGATTTAATACATTTTAGAATAAGGCTGTAACGTAACAAAATGTGGAACAAGTCAATGGGTCTGAATACTTTCTGAATGCACTGTAAGTGACAGCTAGCAAGTGCACACACAGCAGAGCGAGAAAGAGAGAGAGAGCAATGACGTGGTTGCGCAATCTGCACATATGTGATGTCTGTACGCAATTCTTCCTGGGACACACTTTTTGGCTTAGTGAGAAAGTCTACTTTCAGAACTAACTGGTCTAAAATAGTATACAAAAAGTACCAGGGAAATCTCTTTAAGGGGATCCCTGCTACAACCTAAATTACTCAGGCCAACCACATAACTTACATGAACCCAAATTCTCATTCCAAAATCGGGGCATTTAATATGGAGTTTTGTTCCCCGTTTGCATGCATAATAGCCCTCCACTCTTCTGGGAAGCTTTACACTATAAGTTGTCAACATTGCTGCGGGACATTGATTTCCATTCAAGCCATCAAGAACATTAGTAGAGGTCAGGCACTGATGTTGGGTGATTAGGCATGGCTCGCAGTCGGCTTCCAGATTTCATCTCCAAAGGTGTTCGATGGCTCTGTGCCAGGCCAGTTCAAGTTTCTTCCACACCCAATCTCAACAAACACATTTTCATGACTATTGGAGTCGCTTTTGCACAGGGCATGAATGCTGAAAACAGGAAGGGCCTTCCCCAAACCGTTGCAACAAAGTTGAAGCACAGAGTTGCTTAGAATGTCATTGTATGCTTTTAGTGTTAGAGATTTCCACTTCACTGAACTAATTGCCTAACCCGAAACCATGAAAAAACAACCCCAAAACTCATTATTCCTTCTCTACCAAATGTAATACGTTGGCACTATGGCATTGGGGCAGGTATGTTCTCCTGGCATCCGCTAAACACAGATTTATCCGTCGGACTGCCAGATGGTTGAAGCGTGATTCATCACTCCAGAGAACGCTTTCCACTGCTCCAGAGTCCAATGGCGCGCGAGCTTTACACCACTCCAGCTGACGCTTGGCATTGCGCATGGTGATCTTAGGCTTGTGTTGCGGCTGCTCGACATGGGAAACCCCATTTCATGAAGCTCCCGACGAACAGTTCTTGTGCTGATGTTGCTTCAGAGGCAGTTTGGAACTCGGTAGTGAGTGTTGCAAACCGAGACAGACGATTGTTTAGCGCTACGCGCTTCAGCGACCCCATTCTGTGAGCATGTGTAGCCTACCACTTCGCGGCTGAGCTGTTGTTGCCCTAGACGTTTCCACTTCACAAATAACAGCACTTACAGATGAGCGGGGCAGCCTAGCAGGGCAACATTTTTACAAAACTGACTTGTCGGAAAGGTGGCATCCTATGACGGTGGCCACGTTTGAAAGTCAGGCCATTCTACTGCCAATGCCATGCGAAAACATTTCATGATGCTTCCGATGAACAGTTCTTGTGCTGACGTTGCTTCCAGAGGGCAGTTTTTAACTCATAGTGAGCTTCTGCAACCGAGGACAGACATTTTTACACGATACGCACTTCAGCACTCAGCGGCCCGTTTCTGTGAGCTTGTGTGGCCTACCAACTTCACAGCTGAGCTGTTGTTGCTCCTAGACGTTTCCACTTCACAATAACAGCACATACAGTTGACCGCGGGCAGCTCTAGCAGGGCAGATATTTGACAAACTGACTTGTTGGAAACATGACGGTGACATGTTGAAAGTCACTGAGCTCTTCAGTACTGCCATTCTACTGCCAATGTTGTGGGTGTGGCTGAAATAGCCAAATCCATTTAAATATAGTTTGCTACTTGTGAGTGGCCTGTGACATACCTTTGTGATAAGTTTCTTGACAGCATCTTTGATTTGTTAAACTGATCCGCGCAATGCTGTCAGAGATGTCCATAGCAATGTATATGTTAAGCTTCCAGCTGTATCTACCATGATCTTCTTTCCTTCGATATGTGTCATCTGAAAGGCACCAGCAGGATATCTTACTTTGACAATCACAGGTGGAAGAGGATGTGTGTGAGGAATGGTGCCGCAAGGAAAATATGTGAAAGGTTTGGCAAATATGTTACACAGTTATGGTGATATTGACAACAGAATAAAGACTTGATTAACATTACATATTGGTTGTTATGGAGAGACCTACCGATGGGCGCTGCCAACTGAAGGCTCTCTCTGATAGCACTGCCGAATGCCTCTGTGATCTCCAGTGCAGTGTCATACGTGTGCTTGTCTGCAACAAGAACAAAAGAACCAGACAAACACAGGGTTAAATCTCTCTTTCGCGCATTCTATGAAATTGGACTGTACGTGACAATCYTTAGGTATATTTGATCAATGGAATATTGGTGACTGTGTGTTGCGCTGCTTGCAAAGGTGTCATTGTTTAGGATGTMTTCATGGGTCCTCACAGTAACATTTAGGCTCAGTCCCAGTCCATTGGCCATTCTCTTGACATACACGCTCCTTTGACCCCAGCAAATGTAAGCCCTCGTCACAGTGGTATGTCACTTTGTCGTCTATGCCAAAACTTGACCCAAACCTCCYAGCACCGGCCGGAATCCCAGGGTCAGCACAACGCTCTCCGCCTCCTGCTGTAAAACAATGTGGGAGAATGTCAGCGGGAAACAGAGAGGGAGGGTGTGAGAGAGGCAGAAAGGTCACAGCGTGACGTACTGTACGTAAGCTGTGAGGCTGAGTGTAATTTCTAACGGGTCAGTGCGACCAAAAAAAATAGGGCGGCGGAGGCAGACAGATGATAGTTTGTTACTCACAGTCGGATCTGCAAATGGGTGTTCCCCCACTCCACTTCCCATTGGGTTGGCACACACGGGAGGMTGAGCCACGTAATGTGTATCCAGAATAGCACTCATATGTGGTCTTATTGTTGACAAAATACTGCTTTTGTAAAGGAAAGACAGAACCACTTTCCAAAACCAAGGGGTTCGGGCATTCAACCACTAAAAGAAAATAAAAAAATGGAGGAAGCAGTGTTTAAGTAGCGTTTAGCTTATTTCAAATATTGTTTTTATTAAAAGTACCAGTGCAAGGAATTGTTACTCACTCTTGCACTTTTGAACAGGCCTTTTATGGGGAGTCGGTGACCAAGTTCCACKTTTCTGGCACAAGCGAGTTAAAGCTGGATAAGGATAGTACTCGTCTGGACAGTGGTATATCAGCATACTGCCGTACGCAAGCTTCTTGGTAAGAGTGTAATGACCTCCTTCCACGCCCACATTCTTTTCTTTACAGAAGACTTCACACAGAACACTGACACCTGTGAGGTCAGTGCAGGAAGATGTTCATGTATTTTACACATAGGCATGACTGGGCCCAGGTTGGGAACCTGGCTACAATACCAGAAAACATCAGAGTTTTGTCAAATCAAAATTCTTCATAGTATACAGAAGCCTAATGGACGGAGTCAAAGCTGAAGATGTTTGTGTGTGTGTGTAAGTACCCATATGGATTCTAATACCCCAATAATCACTGATGTTAATCATTATGACATATAGAAATGATTGTATGATCACCCCAAACGTAAAATCCCACTTTGAATAATACCCAGTCAAAAAGTATCGGACGGTAAATTTCAATCAAATACAACACGTGGTTAAAAAAATCCCTCTTGTATATATTTATTTTGAGTACATGTATTTCCTTTTTCCAGCCCCTGTTGTATCATCCAGAATACAGGACAATTTGGAAAAATGTGCAACAAACGTGTCTAAAAAGGTAACTAAAGACAACAGCAGTTTGACTGTAAGAGCCATGGCAGGGCACTTACCCATATAAAGAGGACATATCAACAGCGCTGCACACAAAGTCCCGAAATCATACAAAATCATGGTGAATCACAGGTCCAAAAGTAATACAATCTGCAAAAGGGTGTATATTTATACACACATGGCAGGAAGGATAAGGGGGAAGGCATGACAAAAAAAAGACAAAAAAAAGCACACTGTCACTGGTTAACCTCAAGTCAAATAAAAGATCAATGACCCACTCAACAAGAGACATACACTCACAACCATGTTTTTATATTGAGCCTGCGACTAACTAACAGAATGATCTATTAACTTTATTACATTAAACATTATTTCTATGTTCATAAGCAACTCCTCGTCGGGACTGCTTTTCTCACAACAGTGTGCATTCAAGTAAATAAAGCCAGCCTTGGCTCTGGATCTGTGTGTGAGTAATTCCTGTAACAATTTCAGGATGTTCATTATCTCTAAATTAAATCAAACTTGTGACACAACTGTGGCTAGAGGACAGCCAATAGTTATGTTGGAAAGATTGACCAGACTATTGAAGTTTACTGTGTGTTACAGTGTTGCAACAGCCAAGACGGGGAACTGCCTTAACTCCTCAACAGATATGACAAGGGCTTTGGCTGGATGATGTCACACAGAGTTGACATCTGCACATAGCACACCCCATATTCGATGTCAGGACAGCTCAAGGTCACTATTACACTGAACAGAAATACAGTATAAACGCAACAATGCAACAATTTCAAAGATTTTACTGAGTTACAGTTCATCTCAGGAAATCAGTCAATTGAAATAAATTCATTAGGCCCTCATCTATGGATTTCACGACTGGAAATTAAAAGCAACTGGCCTCAGGATCTCATCACAATATTTCTGTGCATTAAAATTGCCATTGATAAAATGCAATTGTGTTTGTTGTCTGTAGCTTATGCCTGCCCATACCACAACCCCACCATGGGGAACTCTGTTCACAACGTTGACATTAGCGAACCACTCGCCCATATGACGCCATACACGTGGTCTGTGGTTGTAAGGCCATGGTAGACAGCGGTTCTAGTTGACATTCCTGCAATCAGCATGACAATTGCACACTCCTTCAAAACTTGAGACATCTGTGGCATTGTGTTGTGTGACAAAACTGCACATTTTAGAGTGGCCTTTTATTGTACCCAGCACAAGGTGCACCTGTGTTATAATCATGCTGTTTAATCAGATTTTTGATATGCCACACCTGTCAGGTGGATGGATTATCTTGGCAAAGGAGACTTGCTCACTAACAGGGATTTAAACAAATTTGTGCACAAAATTTGAGAGAAATAAGCTTTTTGTGCATACGAAACATGTCTGGGATCTTTTATTTCAGCCCATGAAACATGTGACCAACACTTTAAATGTTGCGTTTTATATTTTTTGTTCAGCCTATATCGTCTTACATTATCATAGGCTATAAGTCATCCTGCTACGTCAAAACAACATAGATGAGTAAAAGTAACTTATCTTTGGCGTTCCCCTTTAAGGCAAACAAGAAGTCATGTCCAGTAAATTGACAGACAAGGCTATTGTAAACAAGTCAGAGTAAACAAAGGTAGTCATTTCCCAAAACTCATCCAATGAGTAATGATTGAATAACAACTTGCATTTATGGAGTGCTTTTTTTCTTCTCAGACCGAGCTTAAGACCCCAATCCCCACCAATAGGCCTACCAGTACGTGACTATCGGATCAATAATCCCACAGTAAACGGCAGTTACATTCATACAGATAGCCTACAGATACAGTATGCACTTTAACCTCATAGTCATTGTACCACTTCAAATCCAAAGTGCTGGAGTACAACCCCAAATAACAAAACATGTGTCACTGTTTCAATACTTTCGGAGCCCACTGTATATCAGATGTTTCTTTGTTTTGGAACATGGTCATTGCATTACTTTTTAAGTGTTTTTGTCACAGGCCAGTTCACTCTGTGAACCATCTCCATCTTGATTAATTGGTATCAACATATACAATACCTACCAGTAAGAAGCCAGTAAATATGGAGAGGTGCTAGCTAGAAAATTATATTTTCAATAATGCAGAATAAGCCAAAATAATGTATCTTTCATGGGAAATGACATGCTATAAATACACACAGATTCTTGGGTCTTTGTCTTTAAAACTGTAGCCTATCTGCCATGTAGGCCTACTGTGAGATGTGTGATGTAATTTACTGTTTTACCTGGAACACCACACGCCAGTCCCCACTGGAAAAAAATTAAGCTATGCTATACTATTTTATTATATTCTATCACAACATTACGAGCAGAGTTGGAAAAAATGTTCAATTGTCATACTTGAGTAAAGGTAAAGACACCTTAATATAAAATGACTCAAGTGAAAGTAACCCAGTAAAATACTACTTGAGGAAAAGTCTAAAAGTATCAGATTTTAAATGTACTTGTCACGAATCCCACCGAAGGCGGTTCCTCTTCCTGTTCGGGCGGCGCTCGGCGGTCATCGTCACCGGTCTACTAGCTGCCACCGATCCCCTTTTCCCTTTTCAGTTGGTTTGGTCTTATTGGTTTCACCTGTTTCTAGTTTGGTTTTGATTAGGGCTATTTTTAAGATGGAAATGCCCGCTGGCTGTTGTGCGGGCTTGTTCTTCTGTGCGTTTGTTGTGGATTGTGTTTTGTGTTTTCGCTGGGCTGATTTTGGTCCTGTTTTTGGGCCGGTCTGTTTTGTGTGCGCCTAGTGTGTTGGCGTGACCGTGTCAGTACCAGGATTAAATACTGTTGTCCTAACCCTCTGCTCCCTGCGCCTGATTCCTCAACCCATTTCATCACAGTACTTAAGTACAGTGGTGGATAAAGTACTCAATTGCCATACTTGAGTAAAAGTAAATGCTATACATCAAATTCCTTATATTAAGCAAACCAGACGGCACAATTTACTTTTTTATTACTTTTTTCGACAGCCAGGGGCACACTCCATCACTCAGACATCATCCAACAGATCAGAGGCAGTAAGGATGACCNGGCACAATTTACTTTTTTATTACTTTTTTCGACAGCCAGGGGCACACTCCATCACTCAGACATCATCCAACAGATCAGAGGCAGTAAGGATGACCAGGGACGTTCTCTTGATAAGTGTGCCAATTTGATCTTTTTCCTTTACTTTTAAGTATTCAAATTGTAACAAGTACTTTTGGTTGTCAGGGAAAACGTATGGAGTAAAAAGTACCGAGTTTTCTTTAGGAATGTAGTGAAGTAAAAGTAAAAGTTGTCAAAAATATAAATAGTTAAGTAAAGTACAGATACTCCCAAAAATTACTTAAGTAGTACTTTAAAGTATTTTTACTTGAGTACTTTACACCACTGATTACGAGAGCTTGGGATTATAAGGTTCWATCAAAATGTTGTTATTGACATAGTTCTGTTCAATGCTCTCTAYCTGTATAGTACTCTGAATACCCCAATTCATGTTGATAAGTTCAACAGAATCAGTAGATAGGCCTCTTTAGTGTCCTAAGTTTTCATAACTGTGAACTTAATTKCCTACCGTCTATAAGCTGTTAGTGTCTTAACAACCGTTCCACAGGTGCATGTTCATTAATTGTTTATGGTTCATTGAACAAGCATGGGAAACAGTGTTTAAATCCTTTACCATGAGGATCTGTGAAGTTATTTGGATTTTTACGAATTATCTTTGAAAGACAGGGTCCTGAAAAAGGGACGTTTCTTTTTTTGCTGAGTTTATACGGGTCTTTCTATAAATAATGGGGCCAATGTGAGACTCTGGGATAAGAATAAAAAAATGGTTTGAAACAAAAAAAAATGTTTATGCAGTTCCACATGTGTACTTCAAGGAATATATGCAAATTGGCCCATAACTCCACCTATAAAGCAACATAGGCCTAGGACCACTGTTCCCTCTCTTTTTTTTCGGCACTGAGCAAATTTCAGGTCTGCTGAGGGCTGAGGCTGTACCCGCTTTAAGTTACAGTTTTAACAGAGGCCATGTAGGCTACTGTGGCTATTTGATCACAATGTAGGCCTACCAGRGTGGMCTACCTTCAATAACAACRGAGAAAATGCATCTCATAACATTTTAACATGGAAATAGCTGTTATATCATTCAGCCTAAAGTAGCAGCCAATGTGTGGTCTTCAATGTAGGCCTACATTCCATGAGACTTTTGAAAAAAACATGCAGGGCTTAACAATAACCTGTTTATCCACTTGTCCTTCAGACGAGGAGGTGACTGAAAATGTTGTGTTGTTTGATGCAAGAAACCACTTTGCAAAATAAAATGCATTATTATTCCCATACCATTATTACAGAGAATCAGACAAATTATGCTACCCTCTGCCTATTGGCTACTTATTCAAGCCTGTCTCAAAATACAACACTGCCCCTTTAAGACAAAAAAAAGCTCTTTACCAGACTTGCTTTACAAAGATGTCTAGAAATGTACACGTTTTGTGATTTTGCAGGAAACAATCACTCMCCTATTGCTGACTACAAATGATCTATAACTGGGCTAATAACTCCCTAACGAGCAAAGGATATGAACAAAATGTGTACAGGTGGCTACATGCAGCTCTCCCTTTGATCTCAAAACAAGGGCACATCTACTCAGAACCGCTCATGCTGTAAACACAGTCCAGTTAAAAGTAAATGGCACAGATCCATATTTGGCTGTGTTTATGCCGCACCGGTCTGTGTAGAGTACAGGCTGAGTAGTATGTGTCAATGCAATAGAATCCTACTCCGATGCGTCCTGCCTACAACAAAATTTCTTGCATAGTTCAATTTGCTTTGGTTTGTTGCATTGAAAGTGGCTAATAGTGCGTTGATTCGATCACAATTGCCACAGTAAAGGGAAATGTTGATAGTGTTAACAGGGAAAACTCTAGAACAGTGGTCACCAACATTTTCTGAGTCAAGATCACTTTCTGAGTCAAAACGCAAGCTGAGATCTACCGCTCTGATTTTTTTTTTAAACATGACTTAAAAAACGTAAGCCTGTGCAACATTAACCAATTAAAAACAGTACTGTAGCAATGAGGTTTGTGCAGTAAGCTATAGGCCCAATACATTATCACCACATATTGGCTTTGCTTGAATTGCCTTGACAAATGCATTGTTGTTCAGGACATAAAAAAAGAAGAAATAAAAATCAACATTTGAGGTAGGCTATATGATCACACCAGTAATAGATCTATTGTTGTATTACTTGTGAGGCACAGCTGAGTGAGCATACATTTAAATAATTTGCTTTTTATTTTACTGGGCTGATGGTGCCTGCATCTGATGGTCAGTCTCAGCGGAGGGAGAGAGCAGCCTCTCAACAGCCCTCCGCTCTCACTTTCCTCCACTGACACTGACCAAAAAGGGACACTGACCAAAAAGGGACACTGACCAAACAGTGACATAGTCTTCCWGCTGATGGCACAGCATTATTTCTGCCTCATGCTCAAATTCATGTTGTTACTCCAATGAACAGAGAAAGTTAAAAATTCCTCTATATTAAAAATGTCCCAAGCCGCTAATAATAACAAGGCAAGCCTATAGATACACTTTCCTACTCATTCATTAGTGCTGCAGTGCTTGTTGTAGCGCTGAGTGGAAATAGGAAGAACGCATTTTATGGCTTATAAAAGTGTTGAATACAAAGTGTTGACAGTGCTGAGTAAGAACTTAAACATGAACTCACTCATAAAAACAGCAGCTCTCTGCTGTGTTCATTGACAGTCTCTCTCTAGTCGTGGTTTTAAACGTTTCTTAAACCTGCTACGTTACAGCAGACACGGTAATCTGAGCCATCCGATTGGCCAGTGGTAGGCCTATAGTGCACTTGATTTGCTCTCTGGGCCTGCCGGGAAGGCAGAGTTTGTAACAACATTTCTTGCATAGTACCTTTAGACACATAGTACCTTTAGACACATGAAATGGTTCAAAATGGTAACAGTTTGCATACCCGGCGCACAGGGCAGTTGAATCGGGTGCACCTACCGCCAACAGCCCAGACAACAACAAAAAATAGAACACAAGGCTTTATCGTTGGGTTTTTTACATAAGTGTTTGGCGATCGACTAGGAATGCCTTGGAGATCGACCTGTCGATCACGATACACCGGTCGGTGACCACGGCTCTAGAAAGTTGAGTGAAGTTCAATCTCGTTGCTTCTCTCTGTGGGCTGGTATTTGGAACTGGGATGACATGTACTATCTTAGCTCTTCATCTGTAGCTGATGCGTCCTCCACTTTCCTGATGGTCATTGCATTTGGAGTTGCGTACACAGCCACAAATCTCACACACTCCTCTGCTCCATGTGCGTGTGTCCTTCACAGCAGTCCCTCCAATTAGACGAGACAGAGGGCCAGCGATGTTGCTTTTCCCTGGTATGTGGACAACTCGAAAGTCACAGGGTCGGAGCCTCAGCATCCACCGTTCAATGCGAGCGCATGGCTTTGAGCGAGGACTGTAAATAGCATCTAACGCCTTATGATCAGTAACAAGATCAAATTCCCTGACGTGTACATATGGGTGAAGACTTTCACAAACCCAAAGCAACGCAAAGGCCTCACGCTCAGTTTGTGAATATCTGCGTTCACACTCTGACAGACTCCTGCTCACATAACAGACTGGAACCATTTCTCTGTGTTGTTCTTGCACGAGCACAGCTCCTAGGACCACTGGTCCTGCGTCTGCTATTGATTTTGTGGGCATGTCTTTGTTAAAGTACGCGAGTGTCGCGGCTTCAGCCAGTTTCTCTTTTAATGTCTGAAATACCTTCTGTTCCGGTCCGAAGTGGAATGTTGTGTTCTTCTTGGTCAAATTCCGCAGAGGCTCTGAGAGTGTAGAGAACTGGGGAATGAACCTACTACTATAGCCCACTGAACCTAGAAAGCTAAAACCTCTGATGCAGTCTCAGGCTCGCTGGCCTCGACCACTGCGCTCCCTCTTTCAGCCGTGGGCACAATGCCCTTCTGTGAGAGTAGCATGCTCATAAACACCAATTTGTCCATGTTGAATTGACATTTCTCTGAGTTGAGAGTCAGCCCACAGTTCTCCAGCTTGTTGAGGACAGCATGCTGGTCATGGGTCTCCTTGTCCGGGGCGTGGACGATGATGTCATCCGATATGTTCTCCACCCCCTTGATGCCTGTCAGGGATGTTTCGATGTTTCCGATGAAACTGCAAATATGAGTCTTTTATATCTGTACATCCCATTATGCTCTGCAAACATCAACACGTCTCTTGACTCTGGTGTTAGCTCCAATTGATGATAGCTCCATTTAAGATCCAGTTTACTGAATATGACAGACCCATTAATTCCTTGCAAAAGTTAATCTACTGTGGGGATTGGGTACCCGACACGTATGATTGCTGTGTTCGCTTGTCTCATGTCCAGACACGTCCGGTTTTGGCACCACCACTACCGKATTCACCCATGGTGTGGCACCATCCACTCTCTCCATTAGGTCCATGTTTAGTAGTTCCTCTATCTTTTCTCCACAGCTTCTCTCAGGCGAAATGATTTCTTGCAGGTCTGCCTGCGTGCTGGACAAGCAGGGCCCCTTGCAAAATGATCTGCACATCCGGTGGCGACTTTAGCACGTAAATATTGGTGGGGCAAAAAATATATATATGTGGGATGCATGCCAGCAAAGCCACTACACTACACAACACCAAACAATACATTAATTGCACTATAACGGTGACAAACAGTGCCCACAAATTGTTAGGGCCTACATAAAGCGATCCCAACAGCAGTCCCAACAGCAGTCCCAACACCTTACCACTGCAACACCTGGCTATCAGCAGAGCCTTGTCTGGCAGCAAAACAGTTAATTCAGCCTCATTTACTGCCTTTAAAAAACATAGCTGATTTGGCTGACTTGCTTAAACAAATATGGTTTCTAATGACAATTGAGATGTACAAACTATGGCATAAGGGGTGACGACAAGCAGATAAGAGGCAATATGTAATTTCGATTAAGACATTAATGAGCGAGCTAGGACGGACGTAGTCAATATAATTATTTTTTCAGCACGTTTGAAATGTACAGCGACAGAATTCAGAACATGGGCCGTTCTTACAGTACACCAAGTCAGAACCGTAGGATAAATAAAGGGGGCATATACGCAGACAATGAAAGCTCTTAAAAATATTTGATGTGCTTTCAAGACAACTGGGAACTTGAAGGAAAAAAAAGGTCAAATTATGATGACGTCAGTGATCTTCAGGTCGTAGCTCTAAGATAGTTCCTTCCAAACCACTCATTGTTGAATTAGTGATTTACAACTTGTTGTGTAATGTTTATGTCCAATGGCCGATGAGCACCGATACGTTTTATCTATAATTTCTCTTYATTATTTCTCTTCATATGACAAGGATTAAAAATGATTTGCCAGGAGATTGTTGACTGCTAGTTAAGATTTTGAAAGTATAATGTTGACATGATCAGTCCAATCAAAGCTACTGCAGATATAATGTGATTTTAAGTCATTTTATCTGTGGCCAATGACCTTGAGCCTTCTTGGATGAGCACTTCTAATGTAACTCTATRGCAGCACCCAAGGGGCTGGAATTTTCTAACTCTACCCTTAGACTTGGCGGTGAAGTAGTGTCCCCATGAGTGACAGAACACTGAGCCAATCACGGCTCTGCTGGCTTGCCCCACYACCACAGAAAGAACTGAGCTAGGCTGAAACACCTGCCTTACAAAAGAAAACAAAAGACCATGTTTGTATGCGACTTTATTAACTCAAYTATATTGTAGCGATCCGCACAGACAGCTGTGTGTTATGTGTTAGGCTATTRGTTGGTTGTGTTGTACTTACCAGTACCCAGTGTTCAAGGGGTCGGACATGCCAATCARCCTGCTATCTGCCAATCACAGGAATGCCTGGAATGTTCTGAAGCAGGGCATCCTGGTGGTTGGCGGRGTGGCGTGGAGGGGGKTTGGGCAGGGGGATGGAGCATTGGAAGTTAAGAYCAGGTTTAGCCWTTGTTCTCTCTCTTACGTCTGGCCTTCACAGAGAAGGTCACGGTTGGTTTAYAAGGTATCCTTCATTTATTTGGCGTGGGCTACGGCCAAACAGTARCCTGTGTGAAGTTGGGTTAATAAACCGTAAATTCGTAAACTCAATCCKGTCTGGACAATTGTTCCTTTATGATCTAGTCAGGTCATTACAATATATATAYTTTACATTGTTTGCCAACTGATATGTGACACATACTAATGCCCAAAAAACATGCAAAACAGGAAAGCCCACCCCCCCCCACTGTTCTATATTCTCTTTGATTTAGTTGTTACTGCAACTCAGACAAAKGACTGAATGGATGACATACTGACTGACTGAAGGATGAATTAAATGATCAAATATGTTGKAATGATGAGTTGCGTGCATCACACATGCGCTGCACTTTATTTGGCTAGTAGGCAAATAGGCCTACATTAGAGTATAATGACTCTATGACTGCATTTCTCCAGAAGGGAATCTTCTGAAGCTSAGGGGTGCTTTTCCGAAKGYRCATGGTGCTGTGGTGCTGCATGGAGATCACAAGCTCTTCAACTGGGCAGCAGTGTCGTGATGGAGGGAATAGCCTAYATGGATATTACCTAAGACCACTGCAACAGAGTTMTTGTAAAGTGTGGGAATAAGCTTATGCCAGACGTAGCCTCTGTTTAACCTCTCCCTTGTTCATTTCAAAGTCCATATGTTCATGACCCGATTCATATGAATCATGTAAAAAAAAAATCAATTCATATTAAGCCTTGCTATATATCTTACCAATATGCTATGGTAAGATTTTGAGTGAGGAAATAAATCAATCAATATTTTTAGTGGCAAAGATTCCCGTGGTCATACATAATTCATAGATTCACCAGACATCTATTATTAGTCTATGTTTCATTATTCCTGGTATATACTACTGGTTCTGATTCATTATTCCTGGTATATACTACTGGTTCTGATTCATTATTCCTGGTATATACTTCTGTTTATGATTCATTATTCCTGGTATATACTTCTGGTTCTGATTAATTATTCCTGGTATATACTACTGGTTATGAAAAGCCAACTGACATTTACTCCTGAGGTGCTGACCTGTTGCACCCTCGACAACTACTGTGATTGTTATTATTTGACCATGCTGGTCATTTATGAACATTTGAACATCTTGGCCATGTTCTGTTATATTCTCCACCCGGCACAGCCAGAAGAGGACTGGCCACACCTCATAGCCTGGTTCCTCTCTAGGTTTCTTCCTAGGTTTAGGCCTTTCTAGGGAGTTTTTCATTATTCTTGGTATATACTACTGGTTACGTTTCATTATTCCTGGTATATACTACTGGTTACGTTTCATTATTCCTGGTATATACTACTGGTTACGTTTCATTATTCCTGGTATGTACTACTGGTTAAGATTCATTATTCCTGGTATATACTACTGGTTACGTTTCATTATTCTTGGTATATACTACTGGTTATGTTTCATTACTCCTGGTATATATTACTGGTTGTGATTCATTATTCCTGGTATATACTACTGGTTATGATTGCAGACAGAGCCCAGATAATGGGATGGTGCAAKATTGAATTTGTCGTATTTTGATAAGGTGCATGCATGGGGATGTCCATGTCACCCAGAGATGCTGTAGATACATCTAGCGGACTGAAACTTCACYGTTGTAGGCATAATACAGCTAGTGCTATCTAGACTTGCACTGAAAAACAAATCCATTACAWTAGCTACCTAAATATGATGCCAACTCAACTGAGTAATAGAGAATGGAGACTTTTAACTTGAAAACGTGCAGGATACCTCTTTCCAGTTTTACTGACTTCCGGTTTTTGTACTATGTTGTGCTTGTTTTCGTAACACTCCTCACAGGCCGTTTGGTGTACGTTTTCTTTGTTGGTGAGATGAAACTGCCAAAACTCTGAAAGGTATTATTGTATGTCACAAATGCAACACAAGATTTGTTCAAGCCTGAAATGTTGGTCAGTAATCGTAACATGTTTGTATGTTCACAGTTTAAATTTCATACTTACGTTTCATATTTCACAGATGGCTTTTCTTAYGATCCTAACAWTTTACGTATGGATTTTCTTACAATCCTAACGACATGTACGTTCAACCTTTATGCAGGTATCTGGCTCCATAGCCCCTGGCTATCAATACAGTCGTGGCCAAAAGTTTTGAGAATGACACAAATATACATTTTCACAAAGTCTGCTGCCTCAGGTTGTATGATTGCAATTTGCAAATACTCCAGAACGTTATGTGTGATCAGATGAATTGCAATTAATTACAAAGTCCCTCTTTGCCATGCAAATGAACTGAATCCCAAAAAACATTTCCACTGCATTTCAGCCCTGCCACAAAAGGACCAGCTGACATCATGTCAGTGATTCTCTCGTTAACACAGGTGTGAGTGTTGACGAGGACAAGGCTGGAGATCACTCTGTCATGCCGATTGAGTTCGAATAACAGACTGGAAGCTTCAAAAGGAGTGTGGTGCTTGGAATCATTGTTCTTCCTCTGTCAGTCATGGTTACCTGCAAGGAAACATGTGCCGTCATCATTKCTTTGCACAAAAAGGGCTTCACAGGCAAGGATATTGCTGCCAGTAAGATTGCACCTAAATCAACCATTTATTGGATCATCAAGAACTTCAAGAAGAGCGATTCAATTGTTGTGAAAAAGGCTTCAGGGCGCCCAAGAAAGTCCAGCAAGCGCCAGGACCGTCTCCTAAAGTTGATTCAGCTGCGGGATCGGGGCACCACCAGCACAGAGCTTGCTCAGGAATGGCAGCAGGCAGGTGTGAGTGCATCTGCACGCACAGTGAGGTGAAGACTTTTGGAGGATGGCCTGGTGTCAAGAAGGGCAGCAAAGAAGCCACTTCTCTGCAGGTAAAACATCAGGGACAGACTGATATTCTGCAAAAGGTACAGGGATTGGACTGCTGAGGACTGGGGTAAAGTAATTTTCTCTGATGAATCCCCTTTCCGATTGTTTGGGGCATCCGGAAAAAGCTTGTCCAGAGAAGACAAGGTGAGCGCTACCATCAGTCCAGTGTCATGCCAACAGTAAAGCATCCTGAGACCATTCATGTGTGGGGTTGCTTCTCAGCCAAGGGAGTGGGCTCACTCACATTGCCTAAGATCACAGCCATGAATAAAAATGGTACCAACACGTCCTCCGAGAGCAACTTCTCCCAACCATCCAGGAACAGTATGGTGACAAACAATGCCTTTTCCAGCATGATGGAGCACCTTGCCATAAGGCAAAAGTGATAACTAAGTGGCTCGGGGAACAAAACATCGATATTTTGGGTCCATGGCCAGGAAACTCCCCAGACCTTAATCCCATTGAGAACTTGTGGTCAATCCTCAAGAGGCCGGTGGACAAACAAAACCCCACAAATTCTGACAAACTCCAAGCATTGATTATGCAAGAATGGGCTGCCATCAGTCAGGATGTGGCCTAGAAGTTAATTGACACCATGCCAGGGCGGATTGCAGAGGTCTTGAAAAAGAAGGGTCAACACTGCAAATATTGACTCTTTGCATCAACTTCATGTAATTGTCAATAAATGCCTTTGAGACTTATGAAATGCTTGTAATTATACTTCAGTATTCCATAGTAACATCTGACAAAAATATCTAAAGACACTGAGGCAGCAGACGTTGTGAAAATGTATATTTGTGTCATTCTCAAAACTTTTGGCCACGACTGTACATTTAACAAACAAGAAAATTGTGCCCTCTGGTTTGCTTAATATAAGGACTTTGAAATTAATTAGAAATTATTTATACTCTTACTTTTTATTTTGTATATTTTAGCAATTACATTTACTTTTGATACTTAAGTATATTTGAAAACAAATAATTTTAGACTTTTACTCAAGTTGTATTTTTGCTGAGTTACTTTCACTTCTACTTTAGTCATTTTCTATTAAGGTAGCTTTCATTTTACTCAAGTGTGACAATTGGGTACTTTTCCACCCCTGAACAAAAAGGCTGAACAAACAGCCAATAGGCGCTCTCAAAATTGGCGCTCCATGTACAGGAAACACTTGTCTGTCAAGGATTCGCGCTAAATGTTGAAAAGCGTTCACTTCATTGAGCGCGTTTAATCAGCATCGCAAAAACGATACCAGCTACTAAACAATTCTACTCTAACGGGTGAGTTTTTAATGTTTAACAGACGTTGCTTTTATTATTTTGTTGGCATTTCTTTTCATTTGGCTGTGTTTTTTTTATTATTTTGTTGGCATGGTGATATAACCTATGTACCGTGAAGAACAGCTCAAATAGTCTCGAGGCGCTCAACTATAGGCTACTTTTTTATTCGCTGAGAATTTTTGGGTGATCCAGAAATTAAGAAGAATTGTGCTTTATTTGTCCAATTTAATAGTGCCGCTTCGGGGCACTTCTTCTCTGAGTGTCTAGTTTATGTCTTCACGCAGCAACTACTGCTCTGTTGCTTGAGTTTTGAATAAGATGCTGTATTGTTGAATGTGTTACATGTTTTAACTGTTAGAATAAATCAAACGAATAGCCCTCAAAAACAATGCAGACAAGCAAAAATCCTTTCAATTGGTCTGTACATAAAAGAGCGACATGGGCAGCGTACTAGCCTGTGTGCAGAGCTACCTACTGTTGTTACTTTGTTGTACGTGTATGAGTCATATCCTCAACGTGGTGTTCTACGAGGAGCCACCGGTGGTCCCGACACCAAGGATTTAAATCAATATAATTCGATGTATCAACTACATTTTCTATTTGAAGCATAAGGCAGGTAGGTGGTGAGTGTGTGTTGACAGGTGTGGGCTACCCCAAGATGTTATAGTCCATCGGGAAGGATCTAATTTCTGATTAGATCTAGAGCGTTATAATTAAGGCTGTATAGGTCTGAAGTTAATGCCAATAGTTTAATACACCGGTATTAGCCGATGTAATGGAACACATTTTTCTCCATGTCAGTAATAAAACCGTTCATTTTGAGATGTTGTATAGGTCTAACATCCTCTATAATAATACTAATTTCATCTCAAAGTTTACCATTGAATACTTCGTTTCAGAAGCCATGTGGAAAGCTTTTTTACCACATGGTTCATTCAGAAAGTAGCCTTGTCTAACCTGAGATACCTACCAGCTTCTGAACATGGCAGAAGACAAGGAAAGGATGTTGTAGAAATGATGGTGGGAGGGGACTGGATATGGTTAACTCCTTAAGTTGTAGACTTTTTAGAACATGCTGAAATCACCAAGAGCAAAAAATATGATGTTATTTCTTGTCAAAGATGACTGATTAGAATAACATCAGGGGGATTTGCTGTGGTTATTTTCAACACACCAGTATTTAAAAGAGTGACACGTTCTGAAGCTATCTTCTGTCCCATGCTTGTGTATACAGACTCAAGAGTATCAGGATGACTACCCAGAAGAATGCCCCTGTGGACCGGTGAGTTTACTCACTTTTCATTGGTTGAATCATCTGAGACAAAAAAACCTTGTTGGGAGCAGCTTTCACGTGCTTCTTCGTTTAGTCACCATATAACGACACAGGGCGAGATCCAGATGCAGACACAGGAGGCAGATGGTTAGAGTCTCTGGTATTTATTCAAATACAAGGGGCAGGTCGAGGACAGGCAGATGTTCATTAACCAGGTCAGAGTCCGAAAGGTACAGGGCGGCAGGCAGAAAAGGTCGGAACCAGGAGGGCTAGAAAACAGAGACTAGGGCTGGTAGGCTTGACGAGACAAGACGAACTGGCAACAGACAAACAGAGAACACAGGTATAAATGCACTGGGGATAATGGGGAAGATGGGCGACACCTGGAGGGGGGTGGAGACATGAACGAAGATAGGTGAAACAGATCAGGGTATRACATCCCATATCGTTCATCTGAGCACTGGTCCATGGGAATCAGATAAGAAATGACATGATATATCAGTAATTACTCAGTAAAAAACTAGAAATTACTTGTTTCTTTGGGAAACATTAAGCATCACTAGGCACCATTTAGTACCAGGTAATCACCGATTGTGTAAGTAAACTATAAAATACCCATTCTTACCACAAACATTCCTATGAAATACAAAGTAAATACCAGTGGAAACAGTAACCTACCTTAAAACGCAGTGCTACCAGCGGCTGTTGGAGTGGTTGCTATGTGAGATGTGAGTGATGTCTTCTCTCCCCTAACAGAGGCTGTGCTGTGGCCGTCATCATCTTTATCCTGGGACTGGGGACACTGCTGCCATGGAACTTCTTCATCACCGCCACTGAGGTACCACACAGCTCCTCTACCTCATCACAACCAGACACAAACACACACACACTCACACACACATTTAGGTACCACAAACAATAAACATTTTCACTGAATATTACACTTTCAGGCAAACATACTGTCTATTATTAGTTTGCCGTATGATAAGAGTAGGGGACTTCAGCTAATGTCACCTCTGTTCTCCCATTGTTTTCTGCTGAAGTATTTCGACGACCGCCTCAAAGGGACCCCGTCAAGTTACGGAACGACCCCAGTAACTAATGGAACGACCCCAGTTACGAATGGAACGACCCCAGTTACTAAAGACTACGAATTTGCCAGCTTTATGACCCTTCTATCCCAGCTGCCCCTGCTCCTCTTCACCCTAGCCAACTCGTTCCTGTACCAGTGGTGAGCAACATACCACATGGTTCTATGTGTCTAAACTTTTGATTCCACACCTCTCTCCTTTTGAATGGAAGGTCTAGTTTAATGTAGTGGTCTAACCCAACCTTCTTTTTCCTGTGTGGCGTTAGTATCAGAGAGAAGGTCCGGATTGCTGTCAGTCTGGTCTCCATCCTCTGCCTCTTCCTCCTCACGGCCATTATGGTCAAGGTGCCCATGCAGCCCGACAGCTTCTTCTCTATTACCATGGCAACTATCTGGTTCATCAACTGTGAGTTGGTTCCCACCTGCCCTCATGTGTCTCTGGATCACGTATTATATCGTTCAGAATCAGAAGTAGTCGTATCATTGTTTTGACTATTTGTCCGATGAAAATGTGTTCCAATCAAATTTTATGTGGAAATACTCACACATCCCCTCTTCCTCCCCTTCTCCAGCTTTTGGAGCTGTGCTCCAGGGCAGTCTGTTTGGGCTGGTAGGAATGCTCCCCCCGAAGTACAGCACATTGTTTATGAGTGGTCAGGGACTGGCAGGGATCTTCGCTGCTCTGGCCAGTCTGCTCTCTATCCTCAGTGAGTACTACACTTCCCTACGCACAACATATCACCTCACGACACCCACTAATAACGAACACAATGACACACCCAGGCGCACTCAATCAACATGACCTCCTCCTTAATATAGTAACAGGCTCACTAAAACAGGTCTTTTGCTAATGGCATTTGCTCACAATGTTTGCTCACATTAGCATAACTGGAAGAGCAGGCTCAAACTGTGGTAAACGTGTGTTATGCTTCAGCTTCGCTCAACTGATTAACTGGTCACCACATCCTGTTTGGTGGGAAACATCTCAGCTCCGCCTGCCAGCTTAGATTTGACTCTGTTTTTAGGTCAACTTGTCTTTTAATTCTATTTCGTACTGAGTTTCTCTTCTTCTCTGTGTAGGTAAAACAGACAAGGCCAGTGCTGCTCTTGGGTACTTCCTAACCCCCTGTTTGGCAACACTGATCACCCTGCTCAGCTACTTACTACTGCCACACCTGGTGAGTGGCTACACCGGTCATGACAAGAGAGCAATAGTCAGTTCTTCCACTGTTGCTTAGGACACTACAGAGGAATGTACTCATAAGATTGTGTGTTGGGTTCTAGGAGTTTGCCCGGTTTTACTTTGAGAAAAGTCAAAGTCACCATGACCAACTGGCGACCTCAAGCGAGCCTCTCAAAAGTGCAGGTAGGTTTATGGAACATTATATTCCATCCTTAACTAATAACAAATACATGATACCATGTAGAAGAGCTATTATTACTAATAGTTAATTCACTTATGTGCAGGGATTTTCCTTAATATGTTTGTTTGTTTTCAACTATGTTTTCAAAACGATATAATGCTTGAACCATTTGTCACTGTCTTTATCACGGACAAATCAGTGCAGTTGCCAGAGCCCTGACGATTTTTCCCTATTCTTCTCAAAGACAAAGAAAAAGAAGCTTTGGCCAATGGTGACCTGAATGGCTACAACAATAAACCCATAATAACAAATGGTGATTTTGAGGCCAGTGGGACCAAAGAAGCCCTGTCCATGACGAAACAGACTGACAGTCACACCAGGTCATCTGTCCTGGCAGTCTTCAAAAAGGTGCCTTGTTCCGTATCCCACTGTCATTCCGATCTCAATTCAAAACAACATTTTCTCAAACATTTCTCTCACACTTTGTTACTGTTGTGCAGATTTGGGTGATGGCCCTCTGTGTGACGTGTGTGCTGGCTGTCACACTGTCGGTTTTCCCCGCTGTCACAGTGAAAGTGAAGAGTGTGTATGGAAACAAGGAGTGGGGTGAGCAAACAGCTGGGAGAATAACACATAATTGCCTAGTAATATAATGTCCAGTTGTGGTTGGACATCTGCCTTACATCTGTATCTTTCAGACCGATACTTTCTCTGTGTCTGCTGCTTTGTCGTCTTTAACGCCATGGACCTGATTGGCCGCAGTGTCACCTCTATGGTTCAGTGGGTGAGTCTGACATTTCTGCCCTCTGTCTGTCTTCTTTACTACCAATAACGGCATTCAATTGCTGCTCCAATGCCTCAGAGTATGTTTCTCTGCCTAATAGTGTCTCTCTGTCTTTATCTGTCCACAGCCCTCAAAGAGAAGCCGTCTGTTGCCAGTGCTCGTGGTGTCCCGTGTGGTCTTCATCCCTCTCATTATGCTGTGTAACACTGACAACCGTCAGTACCTGCCAGTCCTGTTCTCCCATGACGTTGCCTTCGTTGCCATCATGACATTATTCGCCGTGTCCAATGGATACTTCATCTGTCTCTGCATGTCCTACGCACCTCAGTGAGTCACAGAATTGATATCTTCCCRGAATCTATTCAACAGTTTTGTCAAATTGTTCCATTAACCGTTTTTTGTTTTGTTTGCAACGTGTTCCCCAGTATCTGAGCTGTCCACCTGATCCCTGTTCTCTTTCCCAGGTTGGTGAGGKCTAAAGACTGTGAGACAGCAGGGGCCTTGATGACCTTYTTCCTGGCTCTGGGTCTSTCTCTAGGGGCAGCCCTCTCCTTCCTGCTGAGGAACCTGCTTTAGAGAACACTACCTTCTACATACCGCTCTAACCAAACTAAGTCTGGTTACACTCTTATAAAAATAGACTGTTATCTTGAACCTAAAAGGGTTATCCATCTGTCCCCATAGGAGAACCCTTTGAAGAAGCCTTTTTGAATCCAGGCAGAACCCTTTTGGGTTCCATGTAGAACCCTCTGTGAAAAGAAACGATATAATGCTTCTACCTGGAGCCAAAAAGGGTTCTCCTATGGGGACAGCCAAATAACCCTTWTGGAACTATTTTTTTCTAAGAGTGTATTTATGTGTTACTCGCTGAATAGAAATGGGTTATACACATTGTAACGGTTGTCGTCGTCTGAAGAGGAAGAATCGGACCAAAGCGCAGCGTGGTAAATGTTCATGACTTTTATTTAAACTGAACACTAGAAAAAAATAACAAAGTGCAAAAACGAAACCGAAACAGTCCTGTCAGGTGCAGAAAACAACTACCCACAAAGCATAGGTGGGGAAAAGCTACCTAAGTATGGTTCCCAATCAGAGACAACGATAGACAGCTGTCCCTGATTGAGAATCATACCCGGCCAAAACAGAAATACAAAACATAGAAAAAGGAACATAGAATGCCCACCCAAATCACACCCTGACCAAACTAAAATAGAGACATAAAAAGCTCTCTACGGTCAGGGCGTGACAGTACCCCCCCCCCCAAAGGTGCGGACTCCGGCCGCAAAACCTGAACCTATAGGGGAGGGTCTGGGTGGGCATTTCTCTGCGGTGGCGGCTCTGGTGAAGGACATAGACCCCGCTCCACCTCTGGCTTGGCCCACTTAGGTGGCGCCTCTAGAGCGGGAACCCTCGCCGCCGACCCCGGACTGGGGACCCTCGTAGCGGGCCCCGCACTGTGGACCCTCGTAGCGGGCCCCGGATTGGGCACCCTTGTAACGGGCCCTGCACTGTGGACCCTCGTAGCGGGCCCGGACTGGGCCCCCTCGTACGTGGCCCCGCGACTGGGCAACCCGTAAGCGGCCTCGACCTGGGCACCCTCGTCGGGCCCGGACCTAGGGCACCTCGTAGCGGGCCCCGACTGGGCACCCTCGTAGCGGGCCCCGGACTGGGCACCCTCGTAGCGGCTCCGGACTGGGCACCCTCGTAGCGGGCTCCGGACTGGGCACCCTCGTAGCGGGCTCCGGACTGGCAGCCCTCGTAGCGGCTCCGGACTGGGCACCCTCGTAGCGGCCCCGGACTGGGCACCCTCGTTGTTGGCCCCTGACACCTGGCCCCCTTGTTGGAGCTCAAGTCTATCGCCTGACTCCGCCAATCTCCCGCCTGCCTCTCGTGCCTGCTGCGCTGCCTTGCCTCATATCACCGCCTCTCAGCTTTAGCTGCCTCCAGCTCCTTTTTCGGGCGGCGATATTCCCAGCCTGTCTCCAGGGTCCCTTTCCGTCCAATATCTCCTCCCATGTCCAGGAGTCCTAAACCCTCTGCTCCTCCATACCACGCTGCTTGGTCCGTTGGTGGTGGTAGTTCTGTAACGGTTGTCGTCGTCTGACGAGGAAGAATCGGACCAAAGCGCAGCTTGGTAAGTGTTCATGACTTTTATTTAAACTGAACACTAGAATAAAAGTAACAAAGTGCAAAAACGAAACCAAAAAAGTCCTGTCAGGTGCAGAAAACACTAACAGAAAACAACTACCCACAAAGCTAGGTGGGGAAAAGCTACCTAAGTATGGTTCCCAATCAGAGACAACGATAGACAGCTGTCCCTGATTGAGAACCATACCCGGCCAAAACAAAGAAATACAAAACATAGAAAAAGAAACATAGAATGCCCACCCAAATCACACCCTGACCGAACCAAAATAGAGACATAAAAAGCTCTCTACGGTCAGGGCGTGACACACATATTCATTAATGCCAAAGCAAACGTACAGTACCAGTCAAAAGTTTGGACACACCTATTCATTCCAAGGTTTTTCTTTATTTTTACTATTTTCTACATTGTAGAATAATAGTGAAGACATCAAAACTATGAAATAACACATATGGAATCATGTAATAACCAAAAAAGTGTTAAACAAATGAAAAATATATTTAATATTTTACATTCTTCAAAGTAGCCACCCTTTGCCTTGATGACAACGTTGCACACTCTTGGCATTCTCTTAACCAGCTTCATGAGGAATGCTTTTCAACAGTCTTGAAGGAGTTCCCACATATGCTGAGCACTTGTTGGCTGCTTTTCCTTCACTCTGTGGTCCAACTCATCCCAAAGCATCTCAACTACCTTGAGTAGGTGTGTCCAAACTTTTGACTGGTACTGTATATGTATATTTCAAACGAAGAAAAGTTATTGCACTGTCACGCCCTGACCTTAGAGATCCTTATTATTCTCTATGTTTGGTTAGGTCAAGGTGTGACTCGGGTGGGAAAGTCTATATTTTCTATTTCTTTGCTTTTGGCCGAGTAGGGTTCCCAATCAGAGGTAGCTGTCTATCGTTGTCTCTGATTGGGGATCATATATAAGCTGTCATTTTCCTCTTGGTTTTTGTGGGATCTTGTTTTCTGTTTAGTTTCTTAGCCTTACAGAACTGTGCGCTTTCGTTTTTATACTTTGTTATTTTGTTTGGTGTCATCAATAAAGTTACGATGTACGCCTACCAAGCTGCGCCTTGGTCCATTCATTCTACCACCAACGAGAGCCGTTACAGGCACACTGACCTACAACATGTGGAAGTCAATCTAACTATGCAATGTGGGATASTGTCAGTGGTGTCCCATTCACTGGTGTAACATTTTTTGAGAGATACCTTGTTCTATTTTGGAGTTATTTAAGATTAAGTATTTTACCATTGTATTTCTTTTTATTACAGTTTTTATATTGTTTTTATACTGTATTTTGATTTGTTACGATTTTTTTACTACTATTTACTATCTTATTGCATTTTATCTTCATTTAACTGCATTTTATAAACAATAATTCAGCTTTCATGGAAACAATTTTTTGGGGGAAAAGTCTGGTACCTGTCTCCCTGACATTCTGATGGTTTGAAAAATAAATGAAAAACTTTTCCAGAAAAACAAAGAAGCTTCTACCTCTATCTCTCTACCATGTCTGTTAGCTAATGTAAGCAGCTGGGGGTACAATTATAGTAGCTATTATCAAACCCCATTAGCTCTTGTCCTAGAAGCCATTACATTCTTGTCCTTACAGAGGAGAGGACAGTGAATTTATTTATAAAAAAATATATACAGTGGGGAGAACAAGTATTTGATACACTGCCGATTTTGCAGGTTTTCCTACTTACAAAGCATGTAGAGGTCTGTAATTTTTATCATAGGTCCAGCAGAAACCCTTTTGGGTTCCATGTAGAACCCTCTGTGAAAAGAAACGATATAATGCTTCTACCTGGAGCCAAAAAAGGGTTCTCCTATGGGACAGCCAAATAAAACCCTTATGGAACTATTTTTTTCTAGAGTGTATTTATTGTGTTACTCGCTGAATAGAAATGGGTTATACACATTGAACGGTTGTCGTCGTCTGAAGAGGAAGAATCGGACCAAAGCGCAGCGTGGTAAATGTTCATGACTTTTATTTAAACTAACACTAGAAAAAAATAACAAAGTGCAAAAAAAACGAAACCGAAACAGTCCTGTCAGGTGCAGAAAACAACTACCCACAAAGCATAGGTGGGAAAGCCTACCTTAAGTATGGTTCCCAATCAGAGACAACAGATAGACAGCTGTCCCTGAATTGAGAATCATAACCCGGCCAAAACAGAAATACAAAACATAGAAAAAGAACATAGAATGCCCACCCAAATCACACCTGACCAAAACTAAAATAGAGACATAAAAGCTCTCTACGGTCAGGGCGTGACAGTACCCCCCCCCCCAAAGGTGCGGACTCCGGCCGCAAAACCTGAACCTATAGGGGAGGGTCTGGGTGGGCATTTCTCTGCGGTGGCGGCTCTGGTGAAGGACATAGACCCCGCTCCACCTCGGCTTGGCCCACTTAGGTGGCGCCTCTAGAGCGGGAACCCTCGCCGCCGACCCCGGACTGGGGACCCTCGTAGCGGGCCCCGCACTGTGGACGCTCGTAGCGGGCCCCGGATTGGGCACCCTTGTAACGGGCCCGCACTGTGGACCCTCGTAGCGGGGGACTGGCCCTGGGCCCGTGGCGGTGCCCCGGCGACTGGGCCCTCGTAGCGGGCCCCGGACTGGGCACCCGTACGGCCCCGATGGCACCCTCGTAGCGGGGCCCCGGACTGGGCACCCTCGTAGCGGGCTCCGGACTGGGCACCTCTAGCGGGCCCGGACTGGGCACCCTCGTTGTTGGCCCCGGACTGGGCACCCTTGTTGGAGGCTCCGGACTGGGGGCGACTCTGGAGGCTCCGGATTGGAGGGAGACTCGGAAGGCTCTGGAACTGGAGAGCGTCGCTGGAAGCTCCGACTGGAGGCGTCGCTGGAGGCTCCGGACTGGAGGGCGACTCTGGAGGAGAAGCGCAGAGGACAGCCTGGTGCGTGGGGCTGCCACAAGGACCACAACTGGGGAGACCTATAGGAGGCTGGTGCGTAGAGGAGGCACCGGATGAACCAAGCTGTGGGGGAGCTCTGGTGCGCAGCCCTGGCACCACTCCTCCAGGCTGAAATGCCCATTTTAGCCGGCCCCTCCAGAGTGCAGGCACAGGTCGAACCGGGCTGTGGGGGAGCACTGGAGATCTGGTGCTTACCACTCGCACTCTCCGCTTGGCTCAATGCCCACTTTAGCCCGGCACGGGCGGAGCGCAGGCATAGACGAACTGAGCAGTCCCAGCGCCCCGGAGACACAGTACGCAGAGCCGGCGCAGATACCCTGGGCCAAAACGGCGCACCGGAGACCAAGCGCGCTTAGCTGCCACAATCCGCCCTGGCTGGATGCCCCACTCTCGCATGGCACTTGCGGGGGGCTGGCATATAGCGCTCCGGGCTATGAGCGCGCACTGGAGAACACCGTGCGCTTTACCGCATACACAGGTGCCTGACCAGTACCCACGCTGCTTCCGTAAGCACGGGGAGTTGGCTCAAGTCTATCGCCTGACTCCGCCAATCTCCACGCTGCCTCTCGTGGCTGCTGCGCTGCCTTGCCTCATATCACCGCCTCTCAGCTTTAGCTGCCTCCAGCTCCTTTTTCGGGCGGCGATATTCCCCAGCCTGTCTCCAGGGCCCTTTCCGTCCAATATCTCCTCCCATGTCCAGAGTCCTAAACCCTCTGCTCCTCCATACCACGCTGCTTTGTCCGTTGGTGGTGGGTAGTTCTGTAACGGTTGTCGTCGTCTGACGAGGAAGAATCGGACCAAAGCGCAGAGCTTGGTAAGTGTTCATGACTTTTATTTAAACTGAAACACTAGAATAAAAGTAACAAAGTGCAAAAACCAAACCAAAACAGTCCTGTCAGGTGCAGAAAACACTAAACAGAAAAAAACTACCCACAAACATAGGTGGGGAAAAGCTACCTAAGTATGGTTCCCAATCAGAGACAACGATAGACAGCTGTCCCTGATTGAAACCATACCCGGCCAAAACAAAGAAATACAAAACATAGAAAAAGAAACATAGAATGCCCACCCAAATCACACCCTGACCGAACCAAAATAGAGACATAAAAAGCTCTCTACGGTCAGGGCGTGACACACATATTCATTAATGCCAAAGCAAACGTACAGTACCAGTCAAAAGTTTGGACACACCTATTCATTCCAAGGTTTTTCTTTATTTTTACTAATTTTCTACATTGTAGAATAATAGTGAAGACATCAAAACTATGAAATAACACATATGGAATGATGTAGTAACCAAAACATTTATTTTTATGTTTGAGATTCCTCAAAGTAGCCACCCTTTGCCATGATGACAAGCTATGGACACTCCTAGCATTCTCTCAACCGGCTTCATGAGGTAGTCACCTGGAATGCATTTCAATTAACAGTGTGCCATGTTAAAAGTTCATTTGTGGAATTTATTTCCTTCTTAAACTCTAACGAGTCTCCCTCCCGGATCCGGGATCCTCCTCATCAAAAAAGCTGACTAGCATAGCCTAGCCTAACGGGACAGGGATATCATATAATTTCATGAAATCACAAGTCCAATACAGCAAATGAAAGATAAACATCTTGTGAATCCAGCCATCATTTCGCATTTTTAAATGTTTTACAGCGAAAACACAATATATAATTATATTAGCTCACCACAATAAGCCAAACACACAATGCCATATTTTCACCATGTTTCCACCGCATAGGTAGCTTTCACAAAACCCACAAATAGACATACAATTAATCACTAACCTTGAACAACTTCATCAGATGACAGTCTTATAACATCATGTTATACAATACATTTATTTTTGTTCGAAAATGTGCATATTTGAGGTATAAATCGTAGTTTTACATTGCAGCCACCATCACAAATAGCACCAAAACAGCCAGAATAATTACAGAGAGCAGCGTGAAATATATAAATACTCATCATAAAACATTTATGAAAAATACATGCTGTAACAGAATGAAAGATAAACATCTGTGAATCCAGCCATAATTGCAAGTTATTTAAGTGTTTTACAGCAAAAACACAATATATAATTAATTAGCTCCCACAAATAGCCAAACACACAAAGCCATTTATTCACCGCCAACATAGCTTTCACAAAAACCAGCAATAGAGATACAATTAATCACTAACCTTTGGACAACTTCATCAAATGACAGTCTTATAACATCATGTTATACAATACATTTATGTTTTTGTTCGAAAATGTGCATATTTAGAGCGCAAATCGTGGTTTTACATTGTGAATACGTAGCAACAATGCACCAAAATGTCCGGAATATTTTGGACAGTCACCTAATCTAACCAAAGAACTCATCATAAACTTTACTAAAAAATACACTGTTGTACAGCAAATGAAAGATACACTGGTTCTAATGCAACCGCTGTGTTAGATTTTTAAAAATAACTTTACTACAACAGCAGCATGCATTATTGTGAGACAGCGCTCACCTATCTCCGCCTTGTTGGAGCCAACATATTACACAAAAATACGAAATAACATCATAAAATTCTCTTACCTTTTTGATCTTCCATCAGAATGTTGTGCAAAGGAGTCCTAGTTCCAGAATAAATCGTTGTTTGGTTTTAGAATGTCCATTTCTTCTGTCGAATTAGCAACTTTGGCTTAGCATTGTGGCGCGAACATGCCATCAACTCTTGCGCCCTGGAACGAAAAATTCCAAAATTCCCAATAAACGTCGAATAAACTGGTCAAACTCGGTTGAAAATCCTACTTTATGATGTTTTCTCATATATCCAATAAAATCAGAGGCGGAGCATTTCGTGTGTATACGTAACGCATTTCAGAAGACAATGTGGAGTTCCCCTGTGCGCCGTTGAAACTGACAAAAGAGCGGACCTGTCACTCCAAAAGCTCTTATTCGGCCTCACATCAAGCTAGACACCCATTCAACCTTCTACTGCCTGTTTACATCTAGTGGAAGGCGTATGAAGTGCATACAGATCCATAAATATAAGG